>NW_026898963.1:0-67684 GCF_033153095.1 Gastrolobium bilobum
AAGGGTTGTGAGACCCATTGTTTGAGAGGTGGCCAAATACCTAAGTAAATTTGGAGTGAATTGTAAGGTTACCAAGTACCCGTAAACTTGGAGATTGTAAGGTATCCAAGAACCCGAAGTCTTGGAAGATTGTAAAGGTTTGTCAAGCACCCGTGAAGCTTGACCATTAGTGAAAGAGTTGATCGAGCGGCTTCAGTCTGGACGTAGGTCACAAGTGGTGGTGACTGAACCAGGATATATTGTGTTTGCAATTCTCTAAACTCTAAACTCTTTATTTTTAGCACTTTAATTGCTTCTCTGATATCTTGTATGTGCTAGTATAAGTTATATAATTGTGATATATTATATATTATGGATTGTCTAAATATATTGATTAGCTTTCCACATATCAAAGTTTTCTTGAAATGATTATTTAGAAACTAGAAGGGGACTTTTGCGAAAATCTTATAATACTCAATTCACCCCCCCCCCTCTTGAGTATGGAAGCTACATTCCTAACAGTCTTGACTCAGCTCAATAACAAATTATTGACCCAAACTTGTTATGACATGCAATCAAGAATAACCTTGGTGTGTGACCCATTAGACCCAATTAGTCACTGACATAAATAATCTTGGACTAATTAAACTCCTTTAACGAGCTCAATTTATCTAATGACCACATGAGACATTAGCAATGCTCTGCGGCCCCAGAACTAATTGATTTAAAAAAGTGATCTACCTTTCTGATTTGGATATTGTGCCGGCATCATCCCTCATATCTTCGTTCATATTTAGTTGAGAGCAAGGATAGAGTAGCATCTCTCTTGTGTGACTAAATGTAATTTTTCACAGAACTAGGAATATTCTTCTATTGGCTCTAAGGTGGATCCATGACTCCTCGTGATCCCTTATTATGAACAAATTCTCGATCCCAATAGAGGTCATCCAAGTCCTATCGATCTTGTGAATGACTAATGACTCGTAGGGGATTATGAGTCTTATCGGTATGTCCATCTATACTCATATATTCGAGTTATACCCAAGAGTACATTGTTCTCCCCATTTTTAAGCAAATGGAGTTGTTCAGACAAAGTATAACCCTAGGACCTAGTGTTTGATGACATCCTCAAGACTAGGATGATCCGCACTACCAAACGATGAGAGACATTACAAATCCAATTATACTCTCTACAATGAATCTTTGTGGAGTCTCTCGATAGGTCAGTTCAATGTCATCTGTTCGCAAACAGATCCACCTATGACGTCAGCTAAGGCATCACCATGCCTGCATTCCATGAGGTCCCTACCTTGTATCTCCATACAAGTAGATGATATCGTACTAGTATTATCGAGATAACCAATGCCCTATCTTAGTGATTTAAGACTATGAACAAGTTTCAAGCAATAGATATGTAGTACACTCGAGTCCTCATGATCATGATCCCTACACTCGAGTCCTCATGATCATGATCCTTATCATAGATCCTCGAGTGAACACCAGTTATATCCCTAGGGCCTTTATCTTTAAACATATGTTAACTATAAAATATAAGCAAGACATAAACATGATATAGATAGTGTGCTCAAATAAATTAATCATGAAATACTAAACCGTAAAAAGTATTCATCTGATAAAACATATTATTTCTTGGATACCTACATACTAACAAAAATGAGATGGTTAAGCCATAATGTTGATGGCAAGGATAATTTGTTGCTGAAGTTTAGGGTTTTAGAAGGAAAAAAATTGCTGGAAAGTCATCTACTCCTATGGCTTTATAAGACCCCTTTTCAAATGGACATTACATGATTTGCTGCCAAGAGAGATAATGACTAATTACAAACAATTCTTCTACACCAATGGGCAACCACATGTTTGCTAAGGATAACCATCTATGTTGGGGGCTCTCTTCTTTGAAAATCTTTTGTAAAAATCATAGGCCAGTTGTTTGAGCACAACAAGTCTTCAATCCAATGGTTATTGTCATTACAAAGTTTATTGACCTTGTTTATATTGTGTCCAATAATAGGTTGAAGATGGAAGAATTTCATATTTTTATCACCATCAACTAACCATGATTTGAAAACACAATTCTTGTTTCTCAAGGATGGATGAGGGTTGTTGTTGCAGCACCTATGATAGTGAAGCCAGCATCCTTCCTTAACAAGGCCCCGTGTTGGTCGAAGTCAAATTGAAACATGATACTTGGGCTAGTAGGGGTAAGTAGAAAGAGTTGCATGTTGACTAACAATTATAGTGTTTGGCTTGGTGGTAAAGCTCAATCCAATACTTGGCATCAGAGCCAAGGTCATAGGTTCAATTCCTAGGATGACACTTTGAGAAAAGCAATTGTTAGTGAGGCCAACATCCTACATTGGCAAGGCCTGGTATGGGTCTAAGTCAAATCGAACCATGGATGGTAAAGGTAAGTAGAAAGAGTTGTGTCCTGACTAACAACTATAACTTTAGGCCTACCGATAAATGCTTGATCCAACAACCTATTCTCCTTCCAGCAAATGGGTAAAGTCATTGAGTTCCCGTTGTGATAAGATTCTTCCTATTTTGTCAACTAAGTGTTATTTTCTTCTATGAATATTTTGAAACACTTCCATATTCCATTTATAGAGACGGGGAATGAATCTCTAAAACATTTGGTGGGTGTCATAATCAGTATCTCATTCTAAGTTTAAAAGGTTGGGGAAATCTGGGAGATCAAGCCAAAGAGCTGAGAACTTGAAGGGTTTCCTCCACATGGACGAATCTATTTTAAAAAGATTGACTAGAAGAGGAAAGTGATTACAGGAGATTCTTGTCAATGATGAAACCCTTTATTATATTGAAATGTAACATTTCCACTAAAATAAAGAAAAAGAAAAAGCGAAAGGAACAAATGACACAATATGAAAACTATATCTCAGAAGTACTATTTGATTTATTCTATTTTGGTCTATGACTAATCAGTTCATTCCCAACAAGTCGATACCTAAAAAATCACCTAAACAAACATTTTTTTACTAATATAAAATAGTTTTATGTGAAAACCTAATTATAAAAATGTAAAAAACTTAAGAATGAATCCACCAAATTCCAACGTATTTGGTTGAGGATAGTATTGCATGCATTTTTGTAGGGAAAAAAAAGGCTTTTGACCAATATAATACAATTTTTTTAAAAAATATTAAGATAATATATTTTCAATATTATTTAACAATACGATATAGTTTGATCTCGATGACCCCACTAGTAGAACCAAGACATCATGTGACAACACCATGTGAGTCCTACTGGGCCCACTATTTTAAAATTATGTTAATTGGTACATAATTATGTATCCATAAGATTAAATTAAATAAAAATGAGAAAATTTTAAATAAGAAATAATAAATCGAATGATTTTTGTTTCAAAATCGATCCAATCCAAACTGAAAAATCCAATCCAAACCAAATAAAATTATTTTTGATTTGGATTTTTTCTAAAATCCAATCCAATTTTATTCGGTTTGGATTTGATTGATTTTTTGATTTTACAAAAAGCCTAAAATTTCAACCATACAAATCATTAGCTATATCAAAATAAAGTCATTTAAAGTTACAAACTACTAGAAAATTCAAGTCTTCAAACTAAAATAGTTCTTAGAACTCATGAAGAGTTAAAATAAATTAATATATAATAAAAACTAAAACAACATAGTTTGCTATCAATAACATCAAATATTTCAAGTCTACAAAACAACAAGATTACAAATCGTCATCTTTCAAAAATAATAAATACGTTATACGTTGGATCGGTTTGGATTGGATTTATTTTCACCAATCAAACCGAAAATCGATCCGATCCAATCCAATCCAATTATGCAACTTTTTTCAATTTTTAATTTTTCAATTTTTGATTATTTCAATTATCAATTTTCAATTCAGTCACCAGTATCATTGGATTTGAATTGATTAAATAAATAACATCTCTAGATACATTGAAGTTTTTCTCCAATATTAGGCCTAATGTAAGGAAATCCATAACAAACTAAACATAATAAAATTGACAAATTATTATTTTAATCGGAACTATTCAAGCTACAGACTGCTTATTAAATTATTTTTTACCTGTTTTTTAGATAAAGACTAAATTATTATCTCATAAAACCTAATATTTAAAAACTAGTTTTTTATTAAAAAATTTAAAACTAATTATTTAAAATAAATATTCTTTAAAATATATTTTAAAATTTTCCAAAAATAACTTGTCTAACATTTTAGGGGTCAACGCATGTTGAGAGCCAACCAAATTAAACTGAGCCAATATCTTTGGTTCTTTTTTTTATATTATTCATCAATTAATTAAATACTTAACTTATCCGATTCAAGAATCGCACCACACCGACGACAATACTCTTCCTATTAAATTTCATTTCCAAAAACTCGAAAGTCAAAACCTCCCATTAACACAACACACATGCATTTAATTGAAGTTTTTGAACCGTCATACTCAGGTCTCAGCCCACAACCCTAATTAAAAGGCCCGGATCTGTAACAATGCACACAATATAAGATAAAAATCATTTCCGCAAATTCATGCTGATAGCAACCTCTGATATAGCAACTACCAAATACTAGTCAATTTTAAAAGGAAAAATAAAAATAAAAAAGGGTAACCCCAAGATATATATATTCATAAAACTGGGGAAGCACAAAAACTACAGCTAGATGGACAATATAATAACAAGTTGGAAATCTAACTTTACCAAAACCACCAATATAAAAAAAATAAAAATGGGGGGGGACCTTATGAAACTTGAGTAACTCATCCCAAGAAAAAAAGCTCCCTCCTTAATTCGTTCCAATCAATTGAATTACTCCAAATGGAAATACTCTTTGAATCTCTGGTGGATAGTTCCTCAGGCAGAAGCAGGAACTCGAACAGGTATAGTTTTGGGAGTTGAATTAACAGCAGAACCACCAGTACGATTGACGCGGCCACCACTGGTTCCTCCCATATGATCACTTCTCTGATACCCATCACCGCCGCCACGGCTTGAAAACCCTCCCCGATTGCCATTCCTATATCCTCCAAATTCACCCCTGCCATTAAAGTCACTACCAACACGGCCATAGCTTCTGCCATTTCCGTAGTTTCCACGCCCTCCTCTTGCTCCCTCCCCTCGGTAACCTGGTGCCCTTCCAGATGAGAATCGTCCCCTGCTATTACCTGAACAGAGAATGCAAACATTTGACCTCTACATGCAACGTAAACCACAACACTAAGTAGAAAACCACTTTTCATATGAAATACCAAAGGCAAGACAGGACCCCAAATAATTTCTTTTTGCGAGGTATATGTTGAAAATAAATGCTAAATAAACTTGAAATAGGAAATTCAAGTCCCTGATCACAGCCAACGAAGAACCACACAAAAGAATGAAGTTCTCCCAAAAAAAAAGGGAAAATGGAAAGTTTTATTCACACAAAACATTGCATACCAACGTATGCTTTTACTGTAGCTGGGATCTGAGCACTAACCAACAGAACAAACAGAAATTTGTACCCTCTATCAATAAGCCAAATATTGTATGCTGTGTGTACTTATGGGTCTTGCCAAAAAGCAACAGCCAGGATTTGAAAAATTAAGAATTAGAAAGAAAACATTTGAATAACCATCTGCCCTCCCTCATGCAGCCAAATCGTTACCTTCATATATTATAATTATGTGGCTAGTCCTTGAGCAAAAGAAAAGCACACACGTCAAAACACAAGCTTGAAACACATTTTATTGAATTTACCATTCCAATAAAAACCCTTTAAGAGGGAATCACGGTAGACACATTTCATCAAAGTTAAAGCCACAATTCATTTGCATACATCATTCTGAAATGGAAGTGTGTGAGCAATAAATCATTGCATGCAAATATGGCTAAGTTTATGCAAATGTGCCTTAATACATGAACCCTATAAATTTCACAGTTATCATATCCAGAAACTGCAAATTGGCAACTTTAATGTGATTTGGACCAAGATTCGGTAATAAAAAGCACTTGCCACGATTAGTTGATCTCTTTTCTTCAACAACAACATGACGGCCATTGATCAGAATTGGTGAAGCCTGAAATGCCAATAAAAAATTTGACTATTAAATAAAGATACAGAATTAAAAATACAACTATCTAGAGCAATTATCATTTTTCTTTCGTTTTGATGGTCTGGCTAGTACTTAGTTACAGTGGAAATCATTAACACTTCTTCCATTATATTAATGATGCAGATTCATTGTAAGATAAATAGGCTTGAGGATAAAAGATACATAACTATGTTTATGTAAAATATAAGCAAGCAATCATGCAAAGATATAATCTTAGCGATAATGTTGACCCAACCTCAATGACATTGATGACTGTAAAGAGTAGTTAGTTGGAGATAGATTATGATGGTAATAACGATGCTGGGAATGAATTCATTTTTAAAAATGATGATACTCTTAAATTGGGTAGCTATTTTACAAGGCTTCAGGGTTGGGGAGCCTAGAACATATACAAGGCAGCAAGCTTAAAAAAGAAAAGAATTCTCCAGTGGTGCAGCAGCTGGAAAAGTTTGACAGAAAGGTTCAGGTGCGACTTCAACCTCGAAAGGAAAAGAGGAAGTGGTTGAAAATGAAGATAAAAAAATGGAATTTGAAGAAAGCCTAGAGGAATAGGAAGAACAATAAATTAATTTCAACAAATAGGAATGAGAAGAGGGATATACTGACAAGATGACAATGAATATATGATTACATTAGCGAGGAGGAGGAATAGATTTTAATTTGTATTTGTCTTGTTGTGCATCAATTAATTTATTGTAACTTGCTAGTTTCTACTTCTGTATTTGACTTTGATTATCTTATCATTTACGTGTACAATATGATTCTAGTTTAATGATCTTGATATATGTTATTAGTTTTTCTTATTTGTTATATTCAGCACTTTTAAGGACATTATATATATATATATATATATATTAGCTTTTTAATACAGCCACCAAGCTTCCGCCATAGACCACAATGCCATCAGCCATACTTATATGGCAGATTTTGGCTGGCCCCCATCTTCTATTAACACCACTGGCTGCAGCACCAATAAAGCACAGCGGCGAAGTAACATGTTGACAATCAACAGTCATTATATCCTTTATCAGGTGACTCAGTGGACAAAGAGATGGGTGAGTGAAAATGACAAGAATGTATACTGCAAAGCAAGTACATGAAGGGAACTGAATACGTTTCGCTAGTTGGTGTGATCCATCCCTTGACGAATTTGATGATTTAAATTTGGATTAAAAAAGTTTTCTCCATTTATAAGACGAAGATGAACTATACAAATTAATATTGAGTATGGAATTCTTGAAGATAAGGCATATCTGATAAATACCTCAAGTGCACTTTGCACAGCACTTGCCACTTCAAACTCCACAAAGCCAAAGGAAAATCCCTGTTCAACCCATTAATATGCAAAAATAGGATTAGCTAGCAGCTGATATTAAAGGCAAACAATTAACCAGTAAAATACCTTTTGGGTCCTAACTTGGATACCACCACTCTTAATAGGTCCAAACTTCTTGAACTCATTCTCCAGGAGGACAGGCGTAGCATTTGATGACAGACCCTTCACATAAATAGAATAGCCCTCAGCTGTCCAAAACCAATAAATCATGTCAATAAATCTCATTACAATAAACACAACAAAATTTGAACCATTAAACTAATAGTGCCTGATATTGAGCACCACACCTTCAGTTTCTTGATTGTTTCCAGTTTCATTAGTATTTATACTAGAATCATTTGTTTCTGACATGCTGCTTGGTGGAGGTGCAACAGTACCCTGTTGTTCTAGGCTCTTAACAGTACACTTCACAGAAACAGCTATCGCAGCGGAAGACAATGCTGCAGCATCTTTCATGACCTTAACCTAGAAAGGTCCACTAGTTAGAAAAGAAAAAACAAGTAACAGGAGAGATTATTACTCATCCAGATAAAAGGAAAACTTAAGTATCATTCCAGTCAATTTCGGCATTTCACTCCATATTATAAAATCAAGCATTATAAAAGAGACATTCCCAATGGGAACTCAGCATGAGTTTCAAAATAATCAGAAAGGCAGAAGGTTTTTCAGAATAGAGACTAACAATAGAGGCATATGACTTCTTTGGCACTTCTTCTTCAATTTGAGATGCTAATCCAGCTACCATCTGTGAATCATCAGGAATTTCATCAAGAACCTCAGGTACAGGAGCTTCCTCTTCTTCAGTTGATGCATGCCCATTTTCTGGATTGTAGACTTCTACCCCATCACCATCCTCAGCGGTCACAGTCATTTGCTCTGAAACTTGTGTCTCCAGCATAGAAGGATCTGCCACTGAAAGAAGTTTAGGGACAGGGGGATCTTAATATGAAAGCCAAAGGGAACTACAAAGCTTTAACTGAATCACAAGATATGCATCATATTACCATTGTCAGGAGAGGCAGGAGATCCAATATCATGAGCAGGCCCTTGGATTCCATTTTCATCAACATATCTGAAAACATCATTCAAAACAAAGTAGCCTTTCTCTTGAGGAGCAAGGAAGAAACATTGAGTAAATTTCTTCTTAATGTCGTCCTTTCCTATCATAAACCCAGTGACTAAGACAAGGACTCCCCCAGCATAAGATTCTTGTGCATCCACAGATATGATCTCAGCACTGAGTTCACCATAACCAAGTGATAGTATCTTCTTGTTAATATCCTGCTCAATAACAATTAAAAAGGATGCATTAAAATTTATAGAGAAAATATTAACCTCGTTTTGAGCACAATTTCTTATATATTTATGCATTCAAGTATTGGAAACTAAGTTAACAAATGGACTTCAGAGAATCAGAAAAATAAAATGAAAGAAAGGCCTTAAAACATGTTTTCTAAATGTACATAGTGCAATGTTGGAGTATTAAAGGAAACAAGAAACTACTAATACATAGGGGTAGTGGAGTAAGAGCCAGAAGTGTTACAGTTACACTCATTATACCAATAAATCAAATAGCAAACAAAATATTGTAAGAACCTATCACGGATATGAATGTAGATAATAATACAAAGGCAAACAGGATACAGGAAGCAAGTTGGGTACAGAGGAAATATGGGAAAGAGAAAGAGCGACTGAGAGAGAGAACTCACAAACATCGTTGTTGTAATACCCATTATACCATTTTGTTCAGGACGGCCAACCTTACTGACATCCTGGTAAAACCTATGCACCAGCTCAGGGCTTTCATGCAACATATGATAGTACTGATCAACAAAGGCATTACCAACCTACATTGTAGTTTCATTCAAAACAAGTCAATTGTCTGAAGATTAATAGAGAGCAGGTATAGTGCACAATAAGAGGTATATATGCATACAATATCAGCTGCAGGAGTTTTGGATGCTGCTTGCGGCTCTGAAGATGCCATACTAATGGTTTCCAAGAGCTAATCCAACTGCAAATTAAAACCACCAACTTGTCATGATAACATATATGCATTAGGTTAAAACATTATAGAAAAAATAAACAATGATTAAACTATATACAATAAGGTTGAAGCCTAAGGACACTAGACCGAAAGTCAATTAAAACAAATTAAGACAAAAAGCTGAGCCTCCATTTTAGCAACAGCAATCAAAAAACACCACAATAGGCTAAAACTATATAACAAAATTATTTCTCCAGTGAAACATTTCAAAAAAAGTAATTCAGCAAGCAAAGAAAGACCCAATAATTTTTTATTGCTTGTTCCGTCACATCCCTTCCTCTTAAACAAATATTTGTATAAAAAGTTCGCATCTTTCCTCAAAGTATTGATCACAGCCAACAAAATACCAAGCAAATAATAATAATAATATTATAAATTCATATATTACAGCGTAATTTCGATTTTTAAGCTTGTAAGATCAATAAATCATCTTCACTCAAAAAAAAAAAAAAAAAAAAAAAAAAAAAAACCTTAGCGCTCTACACACACTATTGATCCAACAACTAGTACAATACGCTACTTCCCGCCTAGAATTTCCACATTCCATCAAAAACCCACCTCAAACTAAATCAAAAATAAAATTCCAGGCACGAAAATTCAAAATCAAATACATTTTAAAAAAATTCAAAAAAAAAAAAAAAACTTGAAGAAGTGGCGGGGGAGAGGTTTACCAGAAAGAGAGAGAGAGAGAGAGAGAGAGAGAGAGAGAGTGGATCGGAGGAAGCGAGGTGAAAGAAGAAGGGTAGTTGGTGCGTGTTCTTCTCCGCTCCCTCTGCGGTAGGGGTTTGCTAGGGTTTGGGGTGTGGATCTTGCAGAAAAGAGTGAGAAAGAACACAGCACAGCACAGCACGAACGATTTAGAGAGAGAAAACAAAAAGCCACGCTATTAGAATTCGAGCGGGTTTTTGTTTATTTATATATAATGAGGGAGAATCCTGTGTGACACAAATGTTTGTGGGACGATTGAAGTCTCTAGAATAGGTTATTTAATTATTGTATTATATCATTGACAAAAGGTAGATTTATTAAAAAAAATAACATCGATTGAGATTTTTTTATTTTTTTTGGTGAGGATCGATTGAGATATTAAATTAAATAATGTCACAGGATGTGCAAATCTAACGTGATATGCTTTATAAGTAAGTTTTATTACAACCCACTCCTTTATTTTTTTCACGCCATTTAAATATTAATTATCATTATAAATAATATCATTATCATTCTAAAAAATATAATATTAAATTTATTTAGTAAAATAATAATTAATATAATAAATAATTCTTGGAATCTTTATAAATTTAAAAATATTAAATTTATTATCACCAATTACAATTTGATAAAAAAAAAATATTTTTGTAGAAAAATTCAAAAAAGCAACTAAGCCTTTGCAAGTATATCATTGCAGTGTGTTAACATGAAAATAGAGTGATTGGGCTATGTTATCTGATTACCTCAAGAGCTTGTACAACTAAACTAAAACGACTAAACTCGGCCGAGGTGATTACTTCACGCTATATAAGGATTTGTAGAGTTTGCATAACAAGTGAGACTCACCTTGAGCAATGAAATTGGATGGTTACTTAATGTAAACTTCTTTGTGTAAATCACTATATAAGAGCATTTTTAATATCAAGCTGAAAAGGGGGCCAGTGGCAATAGTAAGAAATTCTTGACGATATCGGGCCGGAACAATCTGTTCCTCCAGAATACCTTACGAACGACAACAAGGGTAAGAAATATGCGAATTGAGGCCATATTGCCTAGAGGAAAGAAGGTATCTCCATAATCAAATTAAAAAAATTGAGGGTATCATTTGGCCACTAAGTGGGCTTTGAGGCGATCAACAGTGTTGTCTAGGCTAACTTTAATAATGAACGCCCAATGGCATCCAACAATAGATTTTCTTGGAAGAGTGGGAATAAGATCCCATGTGTCATTTGAATGTAGAGTAGTCATTTCGCCAATCATCGCTTACCACCAATTTGGATGTGAAAGTGATTTATTTGTGGTTTTAGGAATGAAAATAGAAATAAAAGCTCGAAAAAAGGTAAAATATGGCAAAGAAATTCAATCACAACTAAAAAATGCTTAAAGAGGATAAGAATTGTAAGTGGAGGAGATACCTTTACCAAGGGCATTGGGAAGATTGTCTAACACGAGAATCGAGGCAGAGGTGACCAATGAAGGCAATCAGTCACCAGGGGCATCTCCTAAGATGGGGCTGTGTGGAAGGGCAGGCACAGAACCAGAGACACCTGTTGATGGAGGATTATATAAAGGAATCAGGAAGGTAATATTGACCTAAAAGCCAAGTGTAGCTGAAGAAGAAAAGGATTGCTAATAAAAAAAAAGTGACATCAACAACTATAATATAACATTGGAGGTCCAAAAAGTAGCAATGATACCCATTTTAAAGTTGTGAATACCCAAGAAAGATGCACTCGAAGGCTTTAGTTTTGAGTTTATCTTTTTCAAAAGTGAGATTGTGAACAAAACATGTACAACCAAAAACATAAGGAGGCACCACATATACGAGAGCAATAAGGAACAAAATAGGATGAGGAACTTCATTGTCTAACACAAATGAAGGCTTGTGATTTATAAGATAGCATGATGTAAGAATAACATCCCCCAAAAGTGAAGAAGAATGTTCATATGCAGGAGTATAGTTCTTGCATTAACTAGGAGTCAGTTCTTGCATTCAATGACGCTATTTTGTTGGGGAGTATGAAGACAAGTAGTTTGATGTAACGTACCTTATTGAGTCAAAAATTCCTATAATTCAAAGGTGTAAAGAAAAGAATGGTTGAACACACCACAAGATGGGGGGTGAATTGTGGTTGACTTACAATGCAAGAAATAATGAAATTCAATATCCCTTTTCAACAAAACAAGCCAAAATGAAATCAAACAAAATCTAAACTTTTCCCAACCCAAAAATAGAATTAAAATATGTCATATAACATGCAATTCAGAGATATAACAGAGGAATTTAAAGAGTGTCGGGAAAAGAAAAGAAATACTAAATTTATACTGGTTCACTCTCTAACCACTTTAAAGCTACATCCAGACTGATGTCGATCGCTCCACTATGTTCAAGCTTCCAACCGATACCTGAAAAGCCAAAGTATAAAGGCATTTTATAAGAACCTTGATCAATCTCAATCTATACCACTATAGGATCACTCCAAATCTCCAAAATGAATTATAGCAACAAACCAAAGTTCAACAAATGCAGGACAACCTCCCCACGTTCAGAATTACAAAACAAATTAGAAAAAGATGAAGAGAATAGAGAGATATTAAAGGTTTTTTCAAAGATATGAAAAATTAGGCCAAAGGGGTTTCAATCTGAATTCTAAATGATCTCACATTTTTCTTTGTTTAATTATTTTTTTGAAACCCTGAAAATATGTTTATATAGGTGCCTAAATGAGTTACTAGTCGTTGGACTCCTAATTATATGAATAACTTCGAGTTTAAGTCACTTAAAACAAGGAGTAATTGATTACTCCACGATAAGTAATCGATTCATTCTTCGAAGCAATCAAAATCGACTACTATTCATCAAGTAATCGATTCCTTCTTTGAGGTAATCGGATAATCAACTATTATTCTTCAGGTAATCAATTACTTCTTCAAGTAGCTCAGGTAATCGATTACTTCAGTAGATAAAGCAATTTTGCTTGTTGATTTTCGATTCTAATCACTCTTAAATGATTTACAATAACTTCTAAAAGATTCCTAATAACTTCTAACACATGTATGAATGTATATAGCATCATTCTAACATTGTTCCATGTGTGTGAGTTGTGTATGTATGAATCAAGTCATGTATATACGAGTTTATGACCTATTAATGCAATTGTCAAAATAAAGCTCAATAAACTCAAACTCTAACTTTCTAAGACTTTAAAATATTGTTTACAATATTGTATGCTTGAGTTTTCATATTTCTTCATAATTCTTCATTGATCTTCAAACATTGAGCCTTGTAGTTGCTTTCATCACTTGAATCCATTGGCTTTTAGGTTGACTTTGCACTTTTGACTAGTTTCTTCATTTTTTTCACTTTGACTTGATCTTCTAGTTTCATTTGAAACTTGTTGCACTATTCTCCAAGTTATGCATCCATGTTGAGGTGTAAGATGTTTTGTTATCATCGAAACTTCAAATCCTTAGAATTGATATTCAACAAAAGGCCACTTATTTTTGTGCATTGTCACTACGCAAAACACAAATAGTGGTTCCAAATTGGGTACAAAGTTCAAATTCATAATGATTATTCATCAAGAAAGCCTAGGTGTAACAAGAGTAATCATCAATAAAGGTCACAAAAATATATGAATCCTAAATTGGGCTTGGTCTGACTTAGACCCCAAATATAAGAATGAATAAGAGAGAAGGGGGTCCCCTTTTGTTGTTGCGATTAGCAAAGAAAGAACGTGTAACACCCCGTAGTTTTCCGGTTGTTAACATCATGATATTATAGAATACACAGCGGAAGATTTTATTTAAAGATTAACAAAACGTCTCGTAAAAATACGAATAAACTTTTTCCAAAAAATTTCTAAAAACATTTCTAAAAACGTTCACATGAAATACTGCGAAAGCGTAAATCTAAGCATACAACTGCTAATTAATCCCATTAGCCAGTATTAGTGGCCATTGACTAACTGGATATGACAACAAGTGTCATTCCTGCCAGAGTCTCACGGACAGCATAACAGTTGTTTAACGGATAACTGGGAGACAAGAATCTCACACATAATTACATTTGGTAGACATAGTTATATAACAGACAACTTGCAAATCCCACACGGACTGCAATCCCCATCTAGGGTCAGTACAGACATAATGGCTCTGTGCCCAAATTAATAAATCCATACATCATGTCTGTATGTCCTCATCATATGCATCTAACATAACTTGTAACAATTACAGACATAATCCAGAAGCTCAATTAATAACAATCCTGAGCATTATTACATACAACACATAGTCTATAAATAAACTAACTAGGCATGTCAAAACACTACACATGCCACATAACAACATAACAGCATAAAATAAACAGCAACCACAATCCACTAATTCGTAGCTAGGCCTTTGCCCTTAGACTGCACACTGCTACCATGGGTACCTGAAATGATGTCCCCAAAAAGGGGTGAGATAACAACATCTCAGTAAGCTCAAGGTTCTTAAAGGATCCTCTAAATCCCCTGAGCCCACTTCCTGCATGACAAGTCAGATATAAAGCATATAATACAGGCATACAACATAAACATAGCATCATCATATCATCCTTGTGTAACCCCAGGGTCAAAGCAATAGACGGTTACACATGTGTGACTCTAGGGTCAAGCCATAGACAGTCAACACAACCTAAGTATGAAATAGCTCCCAGAGTCAAGTCATTGGCAGACTACATACCATGATCATTGGCTAGGATCCTCATAACATATATCATTAGTTCATCATCATAACATCAAGAATCATATAACATCTATATGAATGTGAATGAATGCACATATATATCATACCACATACTTTCATACAATACAATCATAATGCCCACATCATGGTGGGGCCACAAGAGAGAGGAGCAACCAGAACTAGGAGCTTACCTCACTGAGCTTATCACAAGCCCAACTCCAACAGTAAAACACGTAAGCTCCAATAAATCCTCAAGTGCTAAGTCCTCTAGGCAAACCTAGAGCAGGAATCATTTACATCATTAATACTCAATCATTTAATGATTCCACATTTCATTCTTACATGCCAATAATATGCCTATTACAAGTCTAGACCATTTATTACTTAATTACATGTTTTTAGTGCATAAGGAATTGTTCCCAAAGTCCACAACAACTCATTAGACACGTAGTCCATTAATAAACTCTCTTAGATTAAGGCATTTTCAACTTCACTTACAACTAATCAAGACAGTTATCATCAATATATGTCATTCATAACCTTGAACATTAATTATTATAAGTTACTAAGGGTTCCTATAAACCCACTTAGCCTAAATCTCACTTTTACGGTTTTCCTATAACTGTACACACTTCTGTTTTCTAATCACTGTGTGCAACCCACTTGTTATAAAATTCTCATATTTTAGTATGTTATTCTAGACTCAATTACCTTTCCAAAAAGATATCACATGCCTCATTTGTAGTTTTCTAACTCATGTTATCACTGTTTGAAGTTGGACAAGCAAAACTGTCTGCCAACCCCAAACAGAGCCCCAAACATCTCTCACCATTTCTGTAATTCCAGAAGCTATACTAAACCAATTGCTCTCAAATTTTTATACAAAAAATTAGAAACTTTCAGATTTAATTCTATATATCATGAACCTAATTTGAATAATAAATGAGGTAGAAAAAAATTCGTGGAAGATGCAGCCACGTAGAGCCCCTGCATATGCCTCCCTGGGCAGTCTCCACTCAATCGGACCTACAGAATGCTGCACATCTTCAAATGGTACCAAATTTTGACACCACATACCTGACATCTCAAGCTTCAAAATGATGTATGGAACATCCTTATTGGACCTTTGTGGAGGGAGATATGCTCTCCTAAAGTTAGCCTAAAAGTTGATCATTTAACCAAAGTGTGTTTAATTAGCAAATCCTAATTAGGTTTAGTTAGAAACCCTAAGTGAACATAAATTTAGGATTTTTCATTTATTTATATCCCTTATGAAATTCCACATCATCACTTATGCATTAGTTTATTTATTTCACTAATTACATTATTAGTAGTCCTAAACCCTAATTAGTTCAAATTTTAGTGTTTAAGATTTAATTAATCAATTATGCCTAATCCACCTCACTTGGTCCCTCCATTAGTGTCCTAATTAAGTCTTAGAACCATTTTAAGACATCAAACCCTAATATATATCTATATGGCTGAATTGCATAGTCATAAGATTAAGATTTTTACTTATCTTTTTAACACACTTTCATGATTTAATTAAGTTCTTTATGTCTTTAGTCCCCAAAGGTGTCATCTTTATTAATTTTAACCATTAAACCCTAATATTAATGAAGAGGGCAGAATCAAAACATGGAGTTTTTAGGGTTCTTAGTTCATCTACATCAAGAACAACTCACACACAAGTCAAAGGTGACACTTTTTCTTACAAGTCTTCATCTTTCTTGAGTTTTAGACTTCCACCAACACATTTAACCATCAAGATCCCATTTTTAATAATTTACAATATCATTATCAACATATAATCATTATGGCCAAAATAGAAAGTGGGAGGAAGAAGGGTTTGGAGTCATCTTTTCTATGGATTCAAGCCTTACTTCTCCAAGATGGCTCCTTTAGTTCAAGCTCCAACCTTTACTTATCAAGAATGCTTCTTTTTCACCAAGAACACACCTTCATGAAATATTCAAGGATTTAGAACCAAGAATGTGAATTTAAAAGAGTAAAGGTAGGTTTTTCAAGAGGAAAATGTAAGGAACTTACACTAGAACTCAAGGGAATAAGCACCAAAGTGGTGTTCTTCAAAGAGAACTCAAAACACCATCACCATGGCTTGAACATACTCAAAATCGCTGCTGTATGGAGGTCTATTCACCACGAAAATTTGGTGTTCAAGAATAAAAATGGTATATTCTTGAAGAGGATGATGAGAGGAACAACTTTGGTGAAGGAGGTATGATGGAGTTTTGATGGAGAAAAATTAGAGAGAAAGAGGAAAAAATTTGAAAACCTCCAAGGTAGAGAGAAGTGTTTGGGCTGCTGATGAGAATGAGGGGAAGGGTCTCCTTATATTTTTAGGGTTTTTACCATGTCGTTAAGTGACTTTTTGTCATTTAGTGACACCCGGTGTAATTTTTCTCTGTACGGTTATCAAATTTCTACCCGGAAACACCCAAGACTCTAACTTTAAGTAACTAACATTAATTTTGTCTAATTATCATGTTCATAACTTAAAAATTTGATTAGTAGATCACAGATCCTCTTACCGTAGTTTAATTGTACTGTATGCTTTACCGGTGTTCCTAACTGTACCCGAATTTCATAATTTCTTAACTTTAATATTTTTGGTCTAATTATGAATTGTTAGGCATATATTGGGCTTTCATTCCACTATTTCATCTTTTTCCCATTCTGGGATTCTACCGGTTGCTGCTACAGCAAAACAAAATATCCGGTAAAAATGACTTTTCAGAAATACCCAAATATGGGTATCAATATTCACCATTTCATATACTAACCTCATTCATGATGTATATATCATTAGATTATCTCTCTAACTCAGATTTGCTAGATTGGAGCTATTCTATTGACTGTTACTGCGTCAGCAGTCAAAAACAACAGCTGAAAACTCAACTGTTCAGAATACCCCCCATATGGGTATCAAACTTCATCAAATCTTATGCTTACATCATTTATGATATTCATATCATTAGGATATCTCTCTAACTTAAATTCATTGCACTGGAGCTATTTTACAGTCTATTACTGCGTCAGCAGTCAAAAACAGCAGATGAAAATTCACCTGACTAGAATACCCTCAATATGGGTATCCAAATTCTTAGAATTTTATTCTCATTCTATTTATGACCATAAGGTCCTCGTTATAACTCTCTAATTTAAAAATCATATCGCGATTAGCAAAGATAAACGTGTATGTTTTCCTTGTTGACAAGACTCACAATCCAAAGACTATAAATGATGATAAACTATCTTACAAAGTTTAGATAGACTTGTATGTCCAATATGGGTTTGAATAAGGTCAAGAGAATATATCATAATACATGCCACTAGGATACCAGGCATAGTAAGATAGTAAATGTTTTGTGACTCACCAACAACTACATTATCTTCCCCATACCTGGATCCTACACAAGAACAAATTTTTCGTTAAACATAATGGAACAATGAAGAGAACAAATATAACGAACAATTATCTTGGTTCTAAGGTTAAAGGTAAAGAGAAACATGGTTCTGCTTGTCAAATGTAACGAACAAATATCTTGGAACCATTAACAAAGGTAACTGGAGGTAAATTGTCAGAATAAGTAAAAGATGTGAGAAGATCATTGTTACCACAAGGGTTATTGGAAGAACTAGAGTCAATTATCCATGATTTAAGAGATGATCAAGATATACAAGTAATATGGTTATCGGTCTGTGAAGAGGCCTTAAGCTGAAGAAAGGCTTCATAATCTTCGCTTAGAATGGTCACAATAAGTGTAGAGGATGCTGACTCTTTGTGAGTAAGATCAATAGAAGTTGGCTTGACATATTTCACCACACAGTATTTCTCCACATGTCCCAATTTATGATATAATGAACATTGAGGTCTATTACCATCACGACTAGTGTTACTACCACATGGGACAACTGTTAGCAATAACAAGATTAGCGGAACGACCCCAGAAAGTCCCTAAAGTTCAAAAGTAAAAAAATAGGTGTCATAACCTACAAAACACTCAAAGGTGATCCAAAAAACTAAGTCAATAAGGAACAATTGTGAATAGTGACCAAAATGATGATTGCTTGTGAAAAAATTTCAAATGGCTTGGACCCACCTATGATGCACCGACATTTCAAAAAACCTAATGTGTCGTGTCCGATACTCTAATATGCGATGCAGAGACTCAAAAAGTGATTCAAAGGTTGTGTTGTATTGCGTTTTTAGTTCCAACTATTAGATTCGTCGGATTACGATTATTATTTTATTGAGTTTAATATAAATATTTGTGATATCTTATGTTTCTTTGCAAAATTGATGGGTATTATAAGTTTAGCTTCATTTTTTTGTTAAATTATTGAATATTAAATATAATATACACTACAAAAATTAAAAAATATTATTTAATATCAAAACGTGTCCTAACTTGTCGAAATCTAACACTTTTTAGAATTACCGTGTCGGTGTCGGTGCAACATCCACCCACGATAAATCGAGCTTGAATAGAAAGGGAAAACTGAGGAGGTTTATGGTGGTTCGATCAAGAACGACCACCGTACGGTGGCTATAAGAACCCACATCTTTTTAAATTTAATTAATTATGATGATTAGGAAAATAAATTATTAATAATAGAAATTAAGGATTTTATAGCTAAGTTAAGCAAAGTTTTACGATAAGCTTGCTTTTGAGAAAGAAATGATCTATTGATCTTCAGATTGACATGATAAAAATTAAGGAAAAGTCATTCATGCCAAGCAAGTCTAATAAGACCCTAATATTAATAATTAATAAGTTTTAGGATCAAAAGTAATTATGAGCAAGTTTAGGGGTTTAATTATAATTAAACCTAAACTAGTTTAAACTTTAATTAGATGAACAAATTAAATTTCTTAGGGAATTTTAATAACATTTAAGGGGTTTTTGTTTGGCTTTAATATGTCTAGATTAATTGTTAAAAATAGGAGAAAGTGTAGATTAAATCAATTATTAGAATTAATTAATTTGATAGTCTTGAAAATTTAACTAGTTTTAAGTTAGAGTAAATACCTTTTTTGGTCCTCAGCAAATTTCACGATGCCCGTTTTAGTCCCTAGCAAATAAAAAGGCCCATTGTGGTCCCTAAGAAATTCAAAATGGACCCATTTAGTTAAAATTGTGGTCCCTCACAAATTCAAAAAAGACTCATATTAGTCCCTAAAAGGACTAAAATGGGTCCATTTTGAATTTCTTAGGGACCATGATGGACTTTTTTATTTACTAAAGCGAGCATCGTGAAATTTGCTAAAGTTACTAGGATTTGTTGGTAGTAATTTTAATATGAAATTCTGATCCCTTTTATTCCCTTATCAGCGCATATGTGGGAGAGGATTTAGAGTGCATTTATATTAACCAATAAGAAGCCAACACCTTAGGAAACTAGTCTTGTAAGTCAGTAAAGAAGAATTAATCTATTAGTGTATTACTTAGCCAATTTTCACATAAGAAAAGGAGCAAAAATCTGCACATGTCGTCTTGCAAAACCGAGAAATGCATGGGAGGAAGAGTGATGAGAGAACATGGTATTCTAGTATTCAAATCAACTTATGTCTTTGAGAGAAAATATTCTAAAGTATTGTTAGTAAAACCTTGTTCTTTTTCCTTCTTGAAAAGATGATATGATGGTGTTTTCTTCTTCCTCTTCATGCGCATATCAAGTTGTTCTCTTGGTGTGATGAAGGATCTTCATGTCTTTTTGAAGTAAAATGGATTAGTAGTCTTCTAGTAGTGTTTAAGGTAACTAAACTACCTTTCCTTGATGAATTTTGGGGATTATTTTTATGGAAATTTATGATGGATTCATGATGAGTTTATGTGCTCTAATTGATGTTTAAGTTGATAATTAATGGTTTAATGATGAACCAATGGATTGGGTGGTTGAAAATCCAAAGTGGGAAGACCTAAAACTACCTTGAATGTGGCGGCCTATAGGTGTAAAATTGTGCATGTTAAGAGTTTGATAAAATGCTTTAGAGAAATCAAAGATTGTTTAGGTAATAATTAAGATTCAAGTGTTAGGAAAATTGAATGAGTTTCATTGAACCGCCTTGTAGTTCACAAGGGTTATATAAAGAAATTAATAGTGTAATTTAGTTTTACGTGTTTGCATGTTAAATTGATATGTTATTAAGTGTTTAAGTAGTCTTGAACATGATTAGTTAGAATAAAATTTAAGAAAAATACAGTCTTTGGCTATGTACATTTTCAGCCTTTGTGAACAAGTGTTGCGAAAAATCGGCAAGTGCACCGATCGTACCAAGTAATAAAAAGTGAGTAGAGTATCGTCTCCACAGGGATTGGGTCGAATATCAATTAATTGTTCCTTTTAAGAATGGAAGAACAAGAGTTGATTTGAAAGTAATGGTGTTTGTGACAATTGTGAATTATTCAATAATTTATGAACAATTCAAAGAGAATATTGAAAACTTAAAGCAAAAGGGGTTGAGAATTGAGAAAATATTGTAAGAAAACTATTGCAGTAAAGGACGCCAAGACCTTTCCGATCCCCACCTTGTAATATTGATTAATATTTATCTTTAGTTATCCAATTGACCAAATAATTCACCATCTAATATTAATGAGTTAAGCCCTAATCCCTTAGTGATCTTAACCTTATTAACCCTATTAGAATCCTAATCCCTTATAAATCCCTTTTCAAGTTAATCTTTAAGCCCAGTGAATTTTCCACATTTGCAATTCATATAGCCTATCCCTAGTGCATACATGAACAGTTATCTTACCCTTTGTCTGGAATTAGAATCCCAATATTCCTATTGTAAATCCTAACCCTCGCAATCCTAATAGAGTCGCGAATTCTAAAAGAATTATGGGATGAAGAATAGAGTAAAATAAATTCAATTAAATAATTAACCATAAACTTAACCAAAATACAAGGGTTTCACATCAAGGGTTGTGACCCTTACCACAATATAAAAAAGACTAGCCAGACATATTCATGTCTGACAATTTAAATAATGAGAAAGAGTTCATGAAAATGTAAAACCAGAAGAAGAAGAAGTCTTGAATCTTAGTCACCGAGAGCTTCCTCTCCAATTTCTCCTTGCCAAAAGATGATCCTCTTTTAGAGTTTCTGCTTCCTTTATATAGCCAGCTACTCAATCAGGTCATAATCATTGAATTAATTGTGATTAAATTTCCATTTTCCTCATAATTCCACCAATCAATCAGGTTATAATCCTCTAATTAATTCTGATTAAATTTCCATTTTTCTCATAATTCCACCAATCAATCAGGTCATAATCCTCTCATTAATTTGATTAAATTTCAATTTTCATCAAACTCCACAAATCAAGGAATGCATTCATGACGCTCGCGCGATCAGTGCCAAATTCGCGACTCCACAAATCAAGGACTGAATTCATGACGCCTGCGCGATCAGCGCCAAATCCGCGCGGATCGCGCGTACAAACGGAAAGTAATTTGCCAAAATCACGCGGATCGCGCCATTTTCGTGCGTTTTGCGCAAGACTATGCAATTTCAACTTCTCTCTTTCACTTCTTTTTGGTGTTCCCTGTTATCAAAATGCATAAATTGAGCAAGAGAATGATTGAGAAGGAATAATCAATATTTCTTGCATTTATGAGCTTATTTTCACACATTTATGATTAATTCCTTGCTTCTTTTACTTAGAAATCATCATATGTTAGACGCATATCAGCAAGTATGTATAGGGTTGAATTAAGTTGTATTCAATAATGAATTAAGTCATTTTAGCATGTTTTAGGATAATAAGAATTAATGAGAATAGATGATAAGATGTAAATACTCAAATTTAGTATCTATATAGGTTATGTACATGTTAGATTATGGATGAAAAATCATGTAAAGAGATAAGTAAGAAAACTTAGTAATAATCAAGTCAAACTCTTGTTGTTCCTAAGAGGATGCAAATCGGTTGTAACAGCCCGTTGTACACCGGTATTGTTAACATTAATTATGATATTAAGCGCAGTTACAATCACCGCAGTTCATTTATAAAAATGCGAGTAAACTTTTTCTGTTTATTACGCGAGCATTTAAAACCGTAAAAAGCGTAATAAATAAAAGCTGTGATTATAACTGTAAAATCTTGCGGAATACTTGTTTAATCTATTTTTATATCCTATTTTACTTAATATAAGTCACTAAGGGGTTCCCATAAACCCACTTAGCCAATTTCTCAATCTTACGTTTTCTACCTATCCGAACATGGTTCGGTTATTATTTTTCTGCGGACACACCACATAGAACCAGTTCTTCAGCTTTAGCTATCTTTTTTTCTTAATTAAATACCTTTCTAGGAAGCTATCACACGCTCAATTCAGAGCTCGTTTGCTCCGGTTATCGTCGTTTGAAGTTGGACAAACAAAACTGTCAACCAACCCCAAAACAGCTCCAAACATCCCTCACTCCATGAATTACTGCAGCAAATACTTATGCAATTGCTCTCAAATATTTACACCACAAACTAGACACCTCAACCTTCAATTTGATATATCATACGCTTAATTTGACTGAGAAACGAAGCGGGAATAAAATTCCAAAAAATTGCCAGAAACAGCCCCTGCCTAGGAGTGTTCTGGACAGTCCGTGTTCATAGGCTTCTACAGGGATATGTGCAACCCAGAATATTCTCATATTTTGACACAATGTAGGGGACATCTCAAGCTTCAAAATGGAGTATGGCACGTCCCTATCGGACCTCTGTGGAGGGAGATATGCTCTCCCGAAATTTGTCTAAAATCTGCAATTCTACAGAAAATTCGCCAGAGATTCCTTTGTTTTTCTTAAAATCCCCAAATTTGCAAAAGCTCTCTAGTACCTCAAATGTACCTAATAACCAATGGGTGACAAACACAAGGACCAACAATGCCTTGGGGCACTTACAACCCAACTCAGTTTATATTTATTACACAATTCATACTATATAGCTCACTTTATAAATCCTTAACTTGCAATTTACATGCAATTTCTCAACATACAATAAATCATAAACCTAAAATAGGCCTAAAACCCTTCCATCATAGTGCATCGTGCATCCATTGTACAATTACAACCTTTAACTTACATGTTACTGTTGGGTTTAGTATGCTCTTTTCACTTAAGCCCAATGGCTTTAGTGAGATTGAGCCCAAAGTCCAATTTTAACCCATGAAGCTTAGGGTTAGTTTTGGATTGGGCAGAGTATATAAACACTCTTTTCTCCGTTGTGCCTCCAAGGGTTACAGACATCAGAAACACAAAGAGGCAGACGTTCATCATCTGAACGGTTGCCCACACGACCACCTGATCCCCTTGAGTCATAGCCTGGAAGATCAACCGTAGAGCGGAATTGCGACCATTAGTGGTGTGTTGCTGTAGATCGTGAGGCTTGAGGAGGAGAACATAACATGAGAAATTGTCACGCTCGCTGCTTCATCTCAGGTAATCAAAGCGGTGTCCTTCATTCTTCATCGCATCGGTACGATGCACTTCTGCGTTTCTGATGATATACCTTCAATTGGTATCAGAGTCGGATTGTGATGGGGATTTAGATCAGCTTTGATTTATTGATTTCTTTTTGTGATTCTGAAAATATGGCACCTTTATTCTGTATCTGTTATTGAAACTCATGTTTTAATTCTTTATAGTTCATTTTCATAAAAGTTTAGATTTTAATCGGTAAAAATGCTTTAATCCATGGTTAGGGTCTCTCGTGTATTTCTCGATTTGTAACAAGGAGGCTAATCCCATATGATTAGGTTTCTCCTTGCCGTTTTTTTTTAATTTTTGTGTATTTTTCAATATTTTGTAAAAAAACAAGATCGAGAAACCGCGAGGAAGATGCGCAGTTAGCACTGTCGGAGACTTTTTTAGGACTTCCCAAACTCAAAACAGGGCGATCTATATATGATTGAAAAAAGGACAGAAAGACGAACGCAACGGTGGGTGAATCGCCGCCATCGGAGCCTCCACGCGCCTCCACAAGCGTCTGAGAGTGGCCACCACTCTCCGGCAAGAATAAGTTGTTGGCATCACCTCAGGCTACTTACATTGACAAAACTCTTGCCAAAATTCAACATGAGAATTCTAAGAGAAGAATTATAATTCTCAGATGTGGAATTCATCTTCCTAAGGAGTAACCAAAGTCTTCTAAGAAGGAAGAATGCATGAGCAGGATATCTTATGTTTTGGCAAAGGTAGACTCATGCATATCATGTTGGGCGTTAAACCAGACATCTGTCACGCAGTGGGAGTAGTGAGATAATACCATTTTGAACCTAGAGGAATACTAGATTATTGTTAAGCATGTACTCAAGTATCTTTGGAGAACGAGAGATTATATGCTGGTATATTCTAGTGGGAGTCTTGAAAAGCTGAGTTTTCAAAAATTCAGTTATTTCAAGTGGATATTGACTCAAGAAAATCAACCTCGAGCTATGAGTTTTTCACTAAACTCAGATAGCATTAGAGGCGGATCTTGCAGACCTAGTTACTAAGAGTTTGCTTGAACTTGTGTTCGAGAGGCATGTTACTTCTTTGGGTCTTAGGAGGATCCCAGACTTGCATTAAGCAAGTGAGAGTTATTGGTTTCATTGTGCTCTTAGAGTAAGACGATGAAACAATAAAATAATTTTCTGAATTTCATAAATAAGGTTTTATTTATTTATTTTGCACACTATTTACAAACATCAAGGTCCGGATCAAATTGTGGAGTATATGATCATATGGATACGTTCATAGAGGACATGATCAAAGGTTCTCACAATTGATGAATGGATTCACAGCCGTTAAATAAAGTTGGGCATTTTTTTTAGGCTGCAATAATCATCGGTAACCTCTGAGAATGAAGCTAAGGTAGGATCAGTGGTTGCACCTCCAATGTGTTGTGTTGAGGAAGCTATTAAAGAAGGGTCAGCTCCATGCCTTGCATACTCATTAAACAGGTTAAACAACTGCCTATTCACCTTTCCAGTTTCTTGGATTGCAGAAGTTTCGTCAAACAACTTCCCATAACAGAATTCAATAAAATTCATCTTATACCTAGGGTCCAAAATGCATGCTATGGCCAAAATTGTACTATATTGGGACCAACACTTGTCGAATTTGTTGAACATCTTTGAAGCCATCTCCCTAATATAGTCATAATCACTATGCAAAGCATCGTGTAATGTCAAGTGTGCTTTAAATACCAAGGGAAAATACATATTTGATGTTGCATTTTTAGTGCTAGAGAATATACGAGTAATATCATAAAAAACCTGAAGAAACTTGTTGATCTTTTCAATCATTTCCCATTCTTCTATAGATGGACAATGCTTATAGTTGGAATCAGTCAATTTAAGATGCACAAAAAGCACGTTTGTTATATAAAGAACTATTAAGCATGATAAATGTAGAATCTCACATAGTAGGAACATTTTGCCTCAAACCCTTCTTAGAAACCATTGAACTTTGAGTGACACAATCAAAAAGTTTTTCTTTCCTACCCCGTGAACCCCTCACATATTTAATATTTTCCCTCACTTTTACAATTGAAGTGTCAACCTCCTTCAAACTATCCTGAACAATCAAGTTTAGAACATGAGCACAACAACGCAGATGGAAAAATTTCCCAGCACATAGAAGTCCATTATTAAGCATTAATTGACTACTCAAGAACTCAACACATGAATCATTTGTCGATGCATTGCCCAATGTCATTGCAAATATCTCCTTTTCTAAGCCCCATTCTATCAAAAAGTATGTATTTTTTCAGCCAAGAAAATTCCATTATGAGGAGGAGGCATGTGACTAAAATTCAAAACCTTTTTCTGGATTTTCCAATTACGATCCACAAAATGTGCTGTCAAACAAATAAAACCATCGGTGTTTATAGAAGTCCACATGTCAGTAGTTAAACTTACCCTACTTGAGTTCCCTTTCAACAAAACATGCAATCTTTCTTTCTCTTTCTTATACATTTTCAGACAGTCATCCTTCATAGTGTTCCGTGTGATTAGATTTAAATCTCCTTGCGAGAATAAAAGTAACTTCTTAATGCCTGGAAATTCAGCAAACTAAAATGGCAAGTCATGCATAATAATTTCTTGAACCAACAACTCTCTAAATTTATCATAATCAAATCTAGGACAAACAAATATGAAGTTACTTGAAGTAGAAAACATCATATGTCCAATATCTCTGCTATCTCTTTTAACACACTTACCTATATGCCTTCTTATGTTACCTATTCCATAGCTAGGGTCTGATATGTATATCTTGTCACAATGTTTGCACTTGCAGTGGTCTTTCTCACCATCTTTGGTTGTTGGAATATGATCAAAATGCATCCATACTTGTGATGTGAACTTCTTCTTTTTCTTTGTTGGCCATACATCAACTAAATCACCAACATTGTCAGCTCCCTCATCCAATAGTGTGTTAAGCTCATAATCACTAACATCTAGCTCTTCCTCGGCCATTTTGTAGAAACTGGTTCTCACAATGCAGATTGACCTGCAAATCGTAATATGAAGTTGAACAATTTCCAAGCATTAGTTACAATTATTTGGTTTTTTTGCGATAACCACTGCATTATGAATAACATCCAGTTAGCTAGCAAAATAAAAAAATTTGTTGCTTTAGGACAGGATCATTAAGAAAAGAATCGCAGTGTAACATAAGAAAAATAGTGAAAAAAATGAAAAATAGTGAAATAGTGAAAAAATAGTGAAATTCGTTTGCAAATCATTTTCACAATTTCTTTTTTTTACTAAGAAAAATAGTGAAAAAATTATATTTTTATAATTATTAATAAAAGTATATCAACTGAAAATAAAAACTACAAACAAAAAATTGCACCATAAATTATGATAGCATTCTGCAACTATATACCCTTCTATTTGATAAAGTGTGATGCAAGTATATTTGATATTCATAAGTGAATGTGAATCACATATTTAATAACCATAAACAAAGAACTTTTGTTAAGTATAATGAAAGGGTACGCTGCCACCTCACTCCAAAAGGAAGAAGGGAGTAGTTGGGGACTTGAATTTGTTTTGGTGGGTATTGCAACTTTGTCATGCAATGGTTGCTGGGAGAATTAATGGTTATTTAGATTTCCAGGTGGTGTGGTCTGGTGAGACTTATCCAATTCATTAAAGATATTCTGAATATTTTTTAAAATGGCGTTTGAGACCGTGAAATTCGTGTACATATCTGTTCTCTGTGTACTGTAACATGAAGGATTAAGTGGTATTTTAAGGTGTCTAGAACTAGAAGCAGAATATACTTGTTATTTTCCCCATTTTAGAGATACCACTTGTGAAGTCCATGTGCATCAAATGAAAGAAAGAGATTACCTGAGAATAAGATCCAATAAGGGGATTAGGTCGGGGTTGAAGAGGTATTAATATGATAGCGCTTCTACACCTTGTGTGTGTAGATGTCGTCCTCGCCCTGAACCTCCGAGAGGATGTTTGTCGAGCCACTCACTTTGTGTACGGTGTGTGGGACTGTGGGTGAGAGAGATACAAAGGTGGTGTGTGGGGCTGTGGCCTGTTGGCAAGACAGAGACAAAGATTATCCGAGGAGTTTTCTCCTTCCTTATTGTTCAGCCATAATCCAGTGGGAGGATGGTGGGAATTTGTATGTTTGTATGTTGGTGATGTTAGATACTTAGTATAGTTGCATTCATGTAGATTACTTTGTGTGCTACGTGATATGTTGTATGAATTATGATTACTGGCCAGAAATATGTAAAGATTATCCGAGGGAGAAATTATGCTTTCGGATATCAATTATGGAATATGATAGTATGATGTGTTTACATGTTATCTGCTATATTTTGTATCTGACATTTCATGCAGGAAGTGAACTCACAAGTTCTCCCTAAGCCCTGAGTTTACTGAGATGGTTGATCTCACCCCGTTGGGGATTTATATTTCAGGTACTACGTCCGTAGCAGCAGAGCCCTCTAAGGGCAAGAGGCTAGAGCAGGAGTGATATGAGAGCAACTATGTGTAGTGCAATAGTTTATTTATGAATTACGACATGCTTTATGTTTTGGGTTGCAAGATAAGTAGATATGCATATATCTATATTATATATATATATATATATATATATATTGTTGGGCATATGTTGCTGATGTGCCTCTGGCAGGTGTAGTTTTCTATGTTAAAATTGATAAGAATTGAGTCATAAAAGAGCAACTTATATACATATTTGCTTATTATATTGATTCTGTCTATGTCAATAACATTTCTCACCTATTGATTGTGTTTATACAGGAAAAATGAGTGAAAATTACAAATTATAAAAAGCCTGTTGACACAACTCCACACGGGTGTATCACAGTACAAATTCCAGCAACATGGCGCGAACCGGCACCAAACTGGCACGAACCCGTGCCAATTTACGAACTTTACACTGGAGCCCTGCAAGTGGCGCCAACTGGCGTCACATTGGAGCTACCTGGTGCCAAGTTCTTGTTATGTCACAGTAGAGTGGCGCCTAGTGGCGCCAACTAGCGCCACAATTTTGAAGCAACATGGCGCCACATTCCATGCTACTTGGCGCCAAATTGAAGCAAGGTAGCGCCACTTTTGTGTCAAGGACATGGCGCCAAAATGGCGCCACTTTCCGAGGACAATTGTCCGGCTTTTCATATTAGGCAGAAGCATGGCGCCAACTTGCGCCAAACCGGCGCCAACGGGCGTCGGGTTGCGGGAAAACTTACACCGTGTTGTCTGCGGGTATTTTTGGAAGAAGAAAAAGAGGCGTATAAATAGGATGCCTTTTACAGAATTAGTGATCCAGACCTATTCTATTGAAGCGAGATGACGACGGTGCTCCGAGGAGATTCTGGAGATCAAGTTCTTCTTATTCATCTTCTCTTTTATTTTATGTTTTTATTGAATATTGGATTTTTAGCCATGATAATGGTTGGCTAGTACTTTTTATTGTAGTTAGGGTCACAAACCCTATGTGAACCCTTGTTATGAAGGATTGATTTATAATTGCTAGTTTATATAAATTGTCTTTATCTCTATCCTGTGCGTATTTATATTCTCTTTATTAGAATTGATCAATCTGATAGTTGAGGATAGTTTGAGGGTTAGAACCCTAGATAGGAATATTGGGGTTTTCATCCTGAAGGGGGATAGGATAACAGTTCGTATGCATACTAGGAATAAATGTGTATTGAATTGTGGATGCCTAAATTATTGAGTTCATTGCTTAATAACATAAGGAACATTGCAAGGAATTGGGGTTCCAATTGGGTTTAAAGGGTTAACCTTGCAAGGAATTGAGGGTTAACTATTAATATTTTTTTAGATAATAATTTATCCGAGTAATCTTATAAATGAATATTGTAAATCAATCCAGAGTAAGGAGAGGGGATCATATGGTGAGTGTTTCCTAGCTATAATGCTTTTCTCATTTTTACAAATCAATTCATTCTTATTCTTATTTTTATTCTTCAATATAAAAATACAAAAACAAGTCTTTACTTTTAATTTTACTCAATTCGGCATTATTTGTCACAAACAAACCCTTTTGAACTCTTCCATTCTTGAAAGGAATATTAATTGATAAACGATCACAATCCCTGTGGAGACGAACTTTACTTACTATTATATTACTTGTGCGATCGGTATACTTGCGGGAAGCATCAAGTTTTTGGCACCGTTGCCGGGGATTGGCGTATCTTTTATCAATTAATTTTGATTTTTAAGATTGGATTTTTATTTTATTTTAATTTTTTATTTCTCTGTGATTCTTGAACAGTGCTACTAATCCCTTTTTTGAGTTGTATGCGAGGTAAAGAGCCAGAATTTCCACTTGACTTGGAGATTACAAAAACAGAAAAGAGAAACAGGAAACTTGCTCGGAAGAAGCTTGCATTCAACGACTTGGGAATTCTGTTTGAAAAAGCACACAAGATGGCAGGGAAAAATGAAGCGGACAATCCCCTCATGGACACCATTCTGACGCCACTATTTAACAGGCCCAATTCAAGTATTGTCCATCCTGAAGTTGGCAACAATAATTGGGAGCTCAAGTCTGATAATATTCGACTGGTGGAGAGAGCTCAGTTTGGTGGAGAGGATGATGAAGACCCTCATAGGTTCATAAACAGATTCCTGATGATCTGTGACTCGACTAAACATCCTCAAGTGTCCAATGATGCAGTCCGGCTGAGACTGTTTCCTTTTGCTCTTAAAGGAAAAGCTTTGAATTGGTTAGAGAGGCAGCCTGCGAGAAGTATTCCCTCATGGGAGAATTTATCAAACAAGTTCTTTGCGGAGTTCTTCTCGATGGAAAGATACAATTAAAAGGTGAATAATATCACCAATTTCACTCAAGCTAAGGGTGAAACTATGTGAGCAGCCTGGAACCGGTTCAAAGATCTAATGAGGAGGTGTCCTCATTACCCCATGACCAATGGTGATCAGGTCCGGATCTTCTTCAACGGTTGTAAACCAGAAATCCGGATGGTTCTGAATGGTGCAGCAGGTGGTAGCATTAAGTCAATGAGAGCAATGAGACTCTTGAATTGATTGAAAGAATGACTGCCAATGAAAATGAAGGCTTGTCATTCAAGCCTAAGAGAGGTATCCTTCAACTGGAAGGTAATGATGTGGTGCTGGCTGAAAACAAATTGTTATCTCAGCAGATAGCAAACTTGACCTCAAGGCTTGACAAGATGCAGATTGCTGGTGTTCAGGCTCAAACTGTTGCTGCTGTATGTGAATATTGCCAGGGCAACCATGAATCTAATGAATGTTCTTCTTTGCTGGCTTCGGATTCACCTCAACAAATGCAAGTGAATGGCATTTGGTACGATCAGAGACCTCCACCACAAAATATTCCGAGGAATCAGAATTTTCCTTCAGGAGGTAATAATTTTCAGAGGAGGGTGCAGGGAACTGTGGTCTTGAGTACCAATCAAATAACTACTTGCAGCCTCCACCAATCCAAACCAAGGAGCCTTCTGATTTGGAGAGGTTAGTTGGACAAACGGCTCAACATTCTAGTGCTTTCATGGAGGAGACAAGGGCCAATACCAAGAACACACAGGCTTCTATCAGAAATTTGGAGAATCAAATTGGCCAACTGGGAAAATAAATGGCTGATAGAACTCCAGGTACCTTCCCTAGTAACACAGTTACCAATCCGAAGGAAGATTGTATGGCCATCACAATTAGAAGCGGTAAAGTACTTCCATCTCCTGAAGTTGAAAAGAAGCTAGATACTGCAGGTGAGCCCGAAAAAGAAAAAGAAATTGAAAAACCTGCTGAAGTGGAGAAGCCAGTTGAAAAGAAGAAATTTGAGCTGAGTCCTGAATATGTCAGAGCCATGGCACCTTATCCTGAAAGATTCAAGAAGGATGCTCAGAAGCAATAGTATGGCAGATTTCTTGATATCTTCAAGAAGTTGCATATAAATATTCCTTTTGTTGAAGCCTTGGCTAGCATGCCAAATTATGCCAAGTTCATTAAGGATTTGTTGTCAAGGAAGCACAAGTTGCAAGAGTACCAAACTGTAGCACTTACTGAGGAGTGCAGTGCCATCATTACAAGGAAATTTCCTCCTAAGATTCGTGATCCTGGGAGTTTCAATATTCCTATTGAAATTGGGAACACTAAAATTGGCAGAGCATTATGCGATCTTGGGGCTAGCATTAATTTGATGCCTCTTTCTGTTTGAAAATCCTTAGGGATCACCGAGTTGAAGCCTACTTTGGCATCTCTTCAACTTGCTGATAAGTCTTTAAGGAAGCCTAGTGGTATTATTGAAGATGTTCTTGTTAAAGTGGACAAGTTCATCTTCCCTGCTGATTTTGTGGTGTTGGACATGGAAGGGGGAACTGAGATGCCTCTTTTGCTGGGTAGACCTTTCTTAGCTACATCTCGTGCAATGATTGATGTTGAAAACGGGAAGCTCGAGCTAAGAATGAATGATGAAACCGTTACTATCAACGTCTTTGATTCTATAAAACAGTCTTCTCACAAAGACGATTGTTTTAGTCTTGAAGTCTTAAAGGAAGAAAAAAATTTAGCGGTTGAGGTTCTTGAAAAAGAAGATGGTACCTCAAAAGTGGAATTGAAAGAGCTTCCTCAAACTCTAAAAGATATCTTCTTGGGTAATAAGGAGGCGGTAATTGAAGCACTGAAGGAACAAGAAACTGGTTTGGAAGATAAAGATCTCTCTTCCCGTACCCACAAAATTCTCAATGAAGATGATGACAAACCTGGGAGGAAACCCCAAGGGAGGCGTCATCCTATACTGAAGAAGGTAATGAAAAAGGAGGTGGTCAAACTTTTTGATACTAGTTGGACGATGTGTGCGGATCACCGACAAATAAAGGCCTAAAAAAGAAGAGTCTTTGACAAGAGACACCGAGACTCTATTTCTCAGAAAAATTAATGCTTCAAAGAGTTCTTAACATGGCTTCATGGTTTGGACCAAATCTGAGAATGGTGGTCTCATACACCAAGGCATCCAGTACCACTGGATCCTCTATTTGCTGAGTCATCCCATGCTGCTGAGGGGGATGACATGGATGATTGATATCTCCTTGCTGATGGAGATTTTCTATATTAGTTTATTTTTCTGTTTCGTATTTTTAGTTACTTTATGTTGGTATATTTCTCTCTGATGTTTTAATGTGCGCATTATAGTTCATCCTATATGCCACTGTTTGTTCCATTGTGCAGGTTTTTCTTCCTTCTTGTGGTTTAATTATGGCTGAGGACAGCAATTCTCTAAATATGGGAATGGTAGGCTTGCATCTTAGAACTTCAATTCTTCTATCAGGGGAGATATTCTAACTCTTTTAATTTTCTTAGTTATTTTTGTAGTTATTTTGTGTGCTAATAAAAAAAATTTGAAAAGGTTTTCTGAGCAAGTCCCAGGTTTAGATATGCTTCCCCTAGTTAACTTGACTGATTCATCATAGAAAACATGTTTTGTATGAACTTCTGGCATGATATTGTATGGGCATGAGTAGATTTCATGATTGCTCGTTTGTCTGAATTTTGTGCTTGAATGATTAATGATGCCTGATGTTTCTTTTAGAAGTCTAGCTTGACATCATAGCTAGTGAGGTTTTGTGCAAACACTTATTTTATTTTGAGAGACCTCACTGTGATAGCATTCTAGAACATGCTCTGTTTCTCTGAGATGCATGCATTGATTGAAATGATTAAGGCAATTTTATTCTGTTAGCCATGGCCAGATAGCCCACCTGTTTGATTTCTTCATTGTTAACCCCTTTGAGCTTGAGCCTTTTTGTTCATAATTCCTGCTGATTGCTTAGCCATATTCCTATTGTCTTACCTTTGTTGAGATTGAAATACTTGAAAAGAAAAGAAAAATCGATTGGGGTAAGTTTCATTGAAGCTAAGTAATATGTCAAAAAGAAAAGAAGGAATATAAAATATTTCTTTAAAATTTTTTGAAAGGGTCTATAGCAATGTAAAAAAAATAGAGAAAAAAAGAAAAGAAAAGAAAAGAAAAGAAAAGAAGGTGGAAAATAAAAGGGATGGACCCCTGATCTTAAAGAATATTGGAGCTGAAATTTGTTTGAGATTTGATTGTTTTCAAGAATGTATCAGTATTCCAATCTCAACTCACAATTTTAGCTACTTCCCATAAATTCCTACCCTTAAGCCCGACCAAATTATATCCATGAGAAGTCCTTTTGATCAATTGTGCATGTGTTAATGTTCCTCATCTTTAGGAACTTGAGAATATGATCAAACTTATGGTAGTTGTTGTAAATAATAATTATTTAGTTATTATTTAGTCATTTATTTGTTGTATTGGGCCAAGCCCATTAGGTGAAAATTAGGTCAAGTATTCTCTATAAATAGAGAACCCTTTGTACAGATTATACACAATTCAATAATATTTCAAATACCCTTTTCTTTCAAGTTGGTATCAGAGCTCTCGATCCAGAGGGCTCTGCTTCCGCAATTACCTCCGTTAAAACAAAAACCTTCTTTCTTAGCCTCTTGCCGCCATTAGCCGCCACCGGAAAAATTTTCCGGTGGACCTTTTGGACCAAGAGGACCAGTTTTCAAATCCTTTTTCTTTGATCTATCAGCTTACGGACGTGTTATAATCGTTTGACGACCGGATCTTCCCAAAACAACACAAGGCCGCTACTGTTCATCGCGTTTTGGACACTTTTCCGGCGACCTTTCAACTCCGACCGGCCACAGAAAGGTTCGAGACCGTCGGACGACCTCGTCGCCGAAATTTCAGCTCCGGAAGCCGCCGCACGCGCTCTCACGCGCCGCCACACTCCCAGAGAGTGAGGCCCACTTGCAGACACCTCCACCGGCGCGTGGAGGCGCGTGGGCCACTTTTTCCAGCTCCAGCCAAAAAGTTTTCTGATCTTCTCCTCATCCTCTTTCTGGATCTGTGCTCTCCTCTCAGATCGGACGTCGTTTGGTATTTGTTTTGTGATTTTTTGGCTTCTTGGAGCTTTTCTTAGACCATTTTCTGTGCAATATGGCCTCTTCTCAAAAGAGTTCTTTTTCAAAATTTTATGATGGTACCTCTTCTAGACCTAAGAGAGATGATCGATGGTGTTCTTATTGTAAAAGAACAGGTCATATCAAGGATTTATGCTTTCGCCTTTATGGAAAGCAAACTGTCTTAGAAAAGATGGTAAGGTTGCGTGGTCAACCGCATTTTACTAAAATAACTTCTGCACCTAATGAGACCCAACCTGCATTTCGTCCAGATGAGTTGGAACGGCTCCGAACTATTCTTCATTCTATGAGTAAGCCATCTGATACTAGTGCTTTGACTATGACTGGTATGAGCTCCAAAACTTATTCTTTCCTTTCTTCATGTAATGATTTTAAACATTCTTGGGTTGTTGATTCTGGTGCTACTGATCATATGGCTTGTTGTGCTGACTCCTTTACTTCTTATCATCCTACCATTGGAACTCATACAATAGCCGTAGCTGATGGCTCTCATACATCAGTTGCGGGTTCTGGTGACATAAACTTACAGCAGTCCTTACATCTTAAGGATGTTCTTCATGTTCCTAAACTCTCCACAAATCTTATTTCTATTCATAAAATTACAAAAGATTTGAATTGTACTGTAAACTTCTATCCTACCCATTGTGTTTTTCAGGATCTCGCCACGGGGAAGACGATTGGTAGTGCTAAAGAGCAAGGTGGGCTGTACTATCTGGTGTCACAATCTCCTGCAAATAAAGTAACAGATCACATCTTGATGTCTCATGGTCAATCAACTGCTGATTCTTTGATTTGGCTTCATCATAAGCGCTTAGGTCATCTTCCATTTAGTTTACTCAAATCTTTATTTTCGTCATTGTTTTTGTCTAAATCTGTTGAGTTTTTTCATTGTGATGTTTGTGAATTTGCTAAGCATCATTGTGTGTCTTTTCCTTCTAGTATTACTAAGAGTGTTGAACCTTTTGATCTTATTCATTCTGATGTTTGGGGTCCCTCTAAAGTCCCTCATGCTTCTGGAAATAGATGGTTTGTTTCTTTTATTGATGATTACACTCGTGTAACTTGGGTGTACTTAATGCGTGAAAAGTCTGAGGTACCACAACTGTTCTTTCAATTTTATAAAATGATTGAGACCCAGTTTGGTAAAAAAATCAAGAGACTAAGAACAGATAATGGTACTGAATATGTTAATCACAGCTTTTCCCAATTTATAAGAAATAACGGTATGATTCATGAACTTACTTGTGTTGACAACCCCCAACAGAATGGGGTTGCTGAAAGAAAAAATCGTCACCTTCTTGAAGTGGCTCGTGCATTAATGTTTCAGACACATGTACCCAAATACTATTGGGGAGATGCTATTCTTACTGCAGCATTCTTGATCAACCATTTACCCACTCGGGTACTTGACCATGTAAGTCCTATTCACTTTATGACTTCTTTTTTCCCTTCTATTCCAACTATGATGAGTCTTCCTCCACGAGTGTTTGGGTGTGTTGCTTTTGTTCATGTTCATAAACATCATCGCAGTAAGTTGGACCCTAGGGCTATTAAATGTGTTTTTCTTGGTTATGTTCCTGATAAGAAGGGCTACAAGTGCTATCACCCTAGTAGTAGGAAATTTTTTGTTTCTATGGATGTTACATTTCAGGAATCTGAGTCCTTTTTCCAAGGTCATCATCTTCAGGGGGAGAATCCTTCACCAGAAATCTCATCACCTCCCTTCCTTGAGTTTGAATCATCAGTGTCTACTCCTCTACCTATATCAGTGTATCCTCCACCTGGTCCTGTTCCTCTTGTGTCTGTTCCTCCTGTGTCTGATCCTCTTGTGAGTAATCCTCCTGTGACTGATTCTCCTGTGATTGATACATCAAGTACACCAGAGATACGAAAGATTATGACACCTGAAAGAAGGAAACAACCCACATTGTCTCAGCAGCAACCTCAATCGTCTGAACCACTGGTAAGTCCTGAATCTCATATTTCTGATCATGATGTTAATACTTCTGATGACTTACCCATTACTACTGATTCTGATGATTTACCCATTGCTCTTAGAAAAGGAAAAAGAGCTTGTCCTAAGAAATCTTGTCCCTCTTGTACTCAATACCCTATCTCCCAGTTTGTTTCCTCTGCTAATCTTTCTGTGCAGCACAAAAGCTTTGTTTCAGCACTAGAATCTATTGCAATCCCAAAATCAGTACATGAAGCCTTGAAAGATAGGAATTGGGCTCAAGCCATGCAAGAGGAGATGAATGCTTTAGAGAAAAATAAAACATGGGAGGTTATTGATAGACCCAACGGAAAGAAAGCAGTAGGGTGCAGATGAGTTTATGCCCTGAAATATAATTCTGATGGCACTCTTGAGGGATATAAGACTCGATTAGTGGCCAAATGTTACACTCAAACCTATGGCATTGATTATGAAGAAACCTTTGCTCCAGTTGCAAAGATGAATACAGTGAGAATCTTGTTATCCCTTGCTGCCCATTACAATTGGGATATAAATCAATTTGATGTGAAAAATGCTTTCCTCAATGGTGAGTTAGAAGAAGAAGTCTACATGGAAATTCTGCCTGGTTTTGATTCTGTGAAGGGGGAAAATAAAGTTTGTAGATTAAAAAAGGCCTTGTATGGATTGAAGCAGTCACCTCGTGCTTGGTTTGGTAGGTTTACTAAGGTTATGATGACCTTAGGATAAAGACAGAGTCAAGGAGATCACACTCTTTTCTTCAAGCACTCCCAAAATGGGAAGCTTACTGTGCTCCTTGTATATGTTGATGATATTATTATCACAGGTGATGATTTTGTGGAGAGACAGATTCTGCAAACACGGCTTGCCTCTGAGTTTGAAATCAAAGACCTTGGGAAACTGAGATATTTCCTAGGGATAGAAGTAGCTCATTCAAGCAAAGGAATTTTTATCAGCCACAGGAAATATGTTTTGGATCTTCTCAAAGAAGCAGGAAAGCTCGGGTGTAAACCCTCTAATACTCCTATTGAGCAGAATCACAAGATAGGCTATGAAGAAGAGAGTCCTCCAGTTGATAAAGGACAATATCAACGGCTAGTTGGGAAATTGATATATCTGGCCCATACTAGACCAGACCTAGCTTATGCTGTTAGTGTTGTCAGTCAGTTTATGCACGATCCAAAGGAAAAACACATGCAGGAAGTAGAGAGAATTCTTCAGTATCTTAAAGGTACTCCTGGTAAAGGATTGTTATTCCGACGTGATGTCAATCTATCTTTATAAGTCTACACAGATGCTGATTATGCTGGATCCGTGACTGACCGTCGTTCTACCACTGGTTATTACATGTTTCTTTGCGGTAACTTGGTGACATGGAGAAGTAAGAAACAAGATGTGGTTGCCAGATCAAGTGCAGAAGCTGAATTTCGAGCTATGGCTCAAGGCATTTGTGAGTTACTGTGGCTGAAAATTGTACTTGATGATCTCAAAATAAAATTATGAAGCTACTATGTGATAATAAGTCCGCTATTTGTATAGCTCATAATCCAGTTCAACATGATCGGACTAAACATATTGAGGTCGACCGCCATTTCATCAAAGAGAAACTTCATAGCGGGTTGATTACCACTCCATACATTCCCACTGGGCGTCAATTAGCTGATCTATTAATAAAGGGGCTTCCTTCAGACAGATTTCAAGAACTTACTAGCAAGCTGGGAATGATAAATATCTATTCCTCAGCTTGAGGGGGAGTGTTGTAAATAATAATAATTTAGTTATTATTTAGTCATTTATTTGTTGTATTGGGCCAAGCCCATTAGGTCAAAATTAGGTCAAGTATTCTCTATAAATAGAGAACCTTTTGTACAGATTATACACAATTCAATAATATTTCAGATACCCTTTTCTTTCAAGTGTAGTGTTATTGCTGTGATGGATTGAGTGATTGTTACTCCCCCAAACACTTGAGTGCTGAGTGTTATATGTTTATCTTGGTGAGGGGTGTTCAAGCTAGATTCTGACATTTTCATGAGAATAGAAGGCATTGTTAGGAGTTCTTTGCATTGATTCAGTCATGCTTAGCATAGTGATCTATTGATTGTCTGTGTGATGTTGTGTTGGAATAATTGAATATATCCTGAATTAAGTCTTGTACATTGCTGGGGACAACAACGTTTAAATCTGGGAAAGATTTGATGTGCCTCTAGCAGGTGTAGTTTTCTGTGTTAAAATTGATAAGAATTGAGTCATAAAAGAGCAACTTATATACATATTTGCTTATTATATTGATTCTGTCTATGACAATAATATTTCTCACCTATTGGTTGTGTTTATACAGGAAAAAGGAGTGAAAATTACAAATTATAAAAAGCCTGTTGACGCAACTCCACACGGGTGTATCACAGTACAAATTCCAGCAACATGGCGCGGACCGGCACCAAACTGGCGCGAACCCGCGCCAGTTTACGAACTCTACACCGGAGCCCTGCAAGTGGCGCCAACTGGCGCCACATTGGAGCTACCTGGCGCCAAGTTCTTTGAAGAAACAAAATGTCACAGTAGAGTGGCGCCTAGTGGCGCCAACTAGCGCCACAATTTTGAAGCAACATGGCGCCACATTCCATGCTACTTGGCGCCAAATTGAAGCAAGGTAGCGCCACTTTTGTGTCAGGGACAAGGCGCCAACTAGCGCCACTTTTCGAGGAAAATTGTCCGGCTTTTCATATCAGGCAGAAGCATGGCGCCAACTTGTGCAAACCGGCGCCGGGTTGCGGGAAAAATTACACCGTGTTGTCTGGGGGTATTTTTGGAAGAAGAAAAAGAGGCGTATAAATAGGATGCCTTTTACAGAATTAGTGATCTAGACCTATTCTATTGAAGCGAGACGACGACGGTGCTCCGAGGAGATTCTGGAGATCAAGTTCTTCTTCTTCATCTTCTCTTTTATTTTATGTATTTATTGAATATTGGATTTTTGGCCATGATAATGGTTGGCTAGTACTTTTTATTGTAGTTAGGGTCACAAACCCTATGTGAACCCTTGTTACGACAGATTGATTTATAATTGCTAGTTTATATAAATTGTCTTTATCTCTATCATGTGCGTATTTATATTCTCTTTATTAGAATTGATCAATCTGATAGTTGAGGATAGTTTGAGGGTTAGAACCCTAGATAGGAATATTGCGGTTTCATCCTGAAAGGGGATAGGATAACGGTTCGTATGCATGCTAGGAATAGATGTGTATTGAATTGCGGATGCCTAAATTATTGAGTTCATTGCTTAATACCATGAGGAACATTGCAAGGAATTGGGGTTCCAATTGGGTTTAAAGGGTTAACCTTGCAAGGAATTGAGGGTTAACTATTAATATTTTTTAGATAATAATTTATCCGAGTAATTTTATAAATGAATATTGTAAATCAATCCAGAGTAAGGAGTGGGGATCATATGGTGAGTGTATCCTAGCTACAATGCTTTTCTCATTTTTACAAATCAATTCATTCTTATTCTTATTTTTATTCTTCAATATAAAAATACAAAAACAAGTCTTTACTTTTAATTTTACTCAAATCGACATTATTTGTCACAAACAAACCCTTTTGAACTCTTCCATTCTTGAAAGGAATATTAATTGATAAATGATCACAATCCCTGTGGAGACGAACTTTACTTACTATTATATTACTTGTGCGATCGGTATACTTGCCGGGAAGCATCAGTTGCCTATGTACATTTTGTACATTAAATGTTATGTTGCTATAAATTACGTATAATTATCTGCACTGAGCCAAGTTGGTAAGAATCCATGGATGGATTCTAGTTGGATATTAATTATGTATATGTTGTTGATAGAAATTATGATTAGCAGGTATTGTTATATTGTGGGATTGATTCCCTAGTTAGTCCTAAAAATAGTCGTTATGCTGTCCGTAAAACATTATTCGGGTTAGTACTAGTTACTATATTCGGATAGTGGACGACTATAAAGATACAGTTGTAGGAAATCAAATACCAATATTAGATTAATGTAATTATATGCAACAATACGTAAAGATAAATCGATTAGAAAAAGTTTACTAACTCACTGTTTTAGTATATCTTTAAGAAGATATTATTTAGTTTTTTGCTTAATTAAGATAAATAACATGTGTATGCAATCATATGGATGTTAGCACACCGTCTACAGACAGGATGTTACAGTGGCTCACGCGCCAATGGAAGGAAAATTGTTTGCTATATGTTGGTGGCATGTTAAGGAACGTAGAGACTCCAATCAAGACGTGACTTTGATAAAGGTGGTCACCAAAGGGAGGCAGTTCTAGTCGTATAGTTTCCAGGGAAGAACAACACATGGATGCATCGTCACGCATGCGAGTAATGACACTGATGGAAAAACTCCAAGCTGTGAGTGGGAGCGCATAACTAAACTGAAAGTAAAAAGAGGGCCTTGAAGGCCGTAGCATGTGAGAGGGGAAAAACAAAAATTTTGCGCAAGTGGAATACACATGCATATCAAGATACATACTTTAAGACGTATGTCATACCTTGTTCGTGAAAAACTCAAGACGACCAAAGGTAGGTCTGAAGGGTTCAGACCCTCTAACGTTGATCCACACCACCTGCGTCTAGATACAGGAACTCCTTCCAGTAAAGCCGCCAATTGATCACCACAAAGAGGCTTGCTATTCGCTCAATGTGTGATGAGAGGAGGCTATGTAAAAGTGTTTGGAAGAGTGAAGTTTTCTGAGAGAAAACCTCACAAAAGTGGCGCAGGAAATTAGGAGAGAATGACTTGGTTTGTTTTCTAAAAACCCTAGAAGGAACATATATAAAGAGGCGCACAAGAGGAGCCTATTTGTTAAAAACAAATCAGATTTTTAATCAATAAAAATCCCTTCCAAAAGGGCGCTCCATCAAAGAAAGATAGAGAATAGGATTTGTTGCAAATCAAATCTCATCAAATCTTGCCAACAACATCCTATCATATCTTTATGATATATTAGGTTCAAAACCTAATCAAATATCTGATCATAAATCATCATATAATCAGTTATATGGTGCACCCAATATAGCCTAAATAATGACCAGATACATTTGAGTAATCAAATCACTCAAATATTCTCTCAACAGATTGTATCTTCTGGAGCTTATACTGATGACTAATCATCAGCCATATTAGCGCCCCATATCTCCTTGGATTATGTCCAAGAGATTTTCTCTTGATATGTTCCAACAAAATCTAATCTTGTTATGTTCCAACAAGATCTTATCTTGTTTTTTTCAAACAATATCTTATCTTATCCTTTTTCGTAATGAAACAATTTTCATAGCCAATTCTAATTTAATTATTAAATTCAAATATTAAAATATTCAAATTTCAAATTTCAAAATTTCGAATTCAAATTTCAAATTTCAAATTCAAAATTTGAATTTCAAAATTCAAATTCAAAATTTAAATTTCAAAATTCAAATTTTAAATTCCAAAATTCAAAATTTAAATGTTTGATAATTAATTAATTTAACTAATTAAATTAATTAGTAATGACTTGGACTATCCAAGCTAATTACATTAACCATGCGCCCTCCACCCCTTTAGGTGGAGTTCCAAACTACTTTTTGGGCTAATAACTATTATAAGGCCCAATACTTTTAATGCTAGAGCATCTAGACAATTAGGTGTTTGTGTGTGACCCATTAGGTCCAACATAGTCACTGACATAAATGTTCTTGGGCCCAATAAGCCCACAACCCATCTAATGACAACACAGAGCACTAGCAATGCTTTGTTGCCCCAGAACTAGTTAGATTAATGATTTGATCATCCTATCAAACATATTTGGTTGCCGTATGTCTGTCCCTTCGTCTCGGTTACCTTCCTATAAAACCTAGGATAAAGAAACGTATCATCCCTTGCGGTTTAGGGTTAGCTTTTTATGAAATAGGGAGTCTTCAATTTACTGACTCTAAAGGCAGATCATCTTATGATCTCTTTTACTATGCATAGATTCCCGAGTCACTGTAAATGTCATCCCGATTTCTCCGGTTTAAGGATAACCTAATCTCTCACAGAGATTTGACGAATTCCTTCAGCTTATCACCCTAGCCCTGTGCCCTATCAGGACAAGCCCAAGAGCATACCTATGAATCTCCATATTTCAGGCAGACGAGGTATACAGTCAAAGCATGCCTTCTTGAACACAGTCTAAGTGATAACTTCTGGTCTAAGGAAAGACATACCCAAATATAAAGAGACTACTCTAATGATACTATCTGTGAGATTTCCTCATAGAGTCTCTTTGTGGGTCCGTTCAGTGCGAGCTATACTCTTGTAGGTTCACCCACGACTTTAGCTAAGACATCTCCATATCCGTAGCACATGAGGTCTATACCTTGTATCCATATACAAGTAGATAAGTCATGCTAGTCTTACCCGAGATTACTGACCCCATTCTCAGTATCTCTAGACTAGGAACATAATATTAGGAATAAGCATCTGGTATTCTTGAATCCTCATGATCGTGATCTCATCACAGATATTCAAGAGATACCTATTTTATTCCACGGGATTTATCAAGTTATTCATAATATATTAACATTAATATCGAGACAGAATTATGAAACAAGATAAAGAGTGCTTTTATTTATTTGCGACAATATTAAAAAGGTCTACATCTATGTCCTTATTTAATCATAAGATTGTCTCTAGGACACCCAAATACTAACATAAACGTCTAGAGGTGGGTCCTAGGCAAACGTGGTTGCAGATAGGAGAATAATCTAATTGTGTGGTCTTTGGCCAGAAAGGTTGGCGGTGATAGACGAAGGTGGATAACGACAAAGTCTGATTAATGAGTGATCAGATGCTCATTGATATAGGTGAAATAAGTCATAGGCTGAGGGAGATATGTTGGAAGGATGTATTGTAGTAAGGACTTCTGGTAAAACGCTTAGTAAGAAAACTGATTTCATGCGCGAGAGCGTTCGGTGGCTTTTGGTCACCAAAGTTGGACGACATTGTAGATCGATCTGAGGTGATCTTGTTAAGGTGGTCCCCAGTCGGAAAATTTGGGCGATGACAACAACGTTGGCTAGAAGGGCAATGATCAATAGAATGTTAACTCTCCCATAGAGTTAATTTTGGCTTATATTTTATGATTTGGTTACTAATATTGTATATAATTCCCTTATAAACATAAGATTATTGCATTAATTCTATCTTTTTGTGTTGTGAATGAGATATGTGTTAAGTATTTATATTTGAAGTTATTTCAATTGCTAGAGCAGTTCATTGTCTTTTAAATTTCTGTTGCAGATTACAGCCATAGAAATATTATAGCAATGGTGCATTTAAAGATGTAACAGTATGGATAAGAGGATAAAGCATTCAAATTCAATCACAAAGATATAGCTCTACAACACTAGATAAGGGATAAAAAGGTTGCAAAAGATAAGACAAAAACATATATCCTATTAAATCCTAAAATCCAAAACTCAAGAGGAGAAATATAAGCATCATGATAAATCCAAGCCATATTAGAAGACTATTTCTGAGGGAATTCGAATTCAAAAGTTAATTGGCGCCTAAGTCTGTAGTTTTCTATAAAGGAAAAAAGAAAAAGAAAAAATAAAACCCATTCACGTCCAAAGGGAGAGCCATTGACTACTTTGAAGACTTTGTTAAGAGGAATCCAACGGGTTAAGGGGTGAAGCTAGGGTCCAATAAAGGAATAATTAGATCTGGTTGATTCCAACACTTCTTTGGAATCTTAGAGACGGTGAAGAGTGGCAGGACGTGGAGTTTGTACGGGAGCAAAGCTACAACAATGCTACTATTTAACTTATCTTAGTTCTATTGAGTTTTCTTCTTTTTTGTGTTTCTTTTATTTCAATTATAAGTTAAATTCCTTAGGATTGGGTGATAGAGTACCCATATTGTATTATAAACATAGTTGCCTAAACTTTGCTATATTATTTTTCCATTAGTTGTTTAATAAAGTATTTCATTCTTAATCTTGTTATCTTACTAGGAAAGAGCTGCAAGTGTTTTAGGATTTGAGCTATAGGGATATAGGTGATCCTTGTTAAATAATGTGGATTAATTAGGTTAATTAAATCTAGTTAATTTGTGGATATAGGGATGATCCACACCACGTAGCCATAAGGAACTTAAACTTAATGAATTCAATAATAAGTTTTGCATAGGGATGCGAGAATTGGTTATTGGGTATATACGTAAGGTTGACGGGAGTCCTTATATACAACTAAGTGTTCTGGTTACTGATGGAGGCTAACTATAGCATTATTCTAGTATTCTGGTGATGTTGCAATATTAGAGAAATTGCTCCCGATCTACCTTTTGATACTTGAAACTTAATTATTTTTGTGCGTTCTTATACTAAGTCAATAGTTTAAGCTTAATATACTCATTAGCCCATAGTTTAATTATTTAGATTTTAGTTTAGGGTTTAGGGTTTAGTCCTTAAATACGATCATTATCACTTTTATTGCTTTAATTAGGCAGCAACATTATAATTTTCTCCGTGGGAACGATATTTGGACTTACACATCCTATATTACTTATGATAACATGCACTTGCATTTAGGTGTGCTGATTATTAAGGTAGCAAAATTGCACAACAAGTTTTTGGTGTCGTTACCGGGAATTATTTATAAAGTTTGTTCCTTTTCTGAAGTGATATTAGATCTACACTTTTTCCATTTTTAGGTATTGCATCCAATTTATGAATAGCCCCTTAACTTGCCAGAAGTCTTTTTTGATTGAGAAATTGAAAGAACAGTTCAGACTAGAAGGAGGAAGCAAAGATATAACAAAGCTATGACAGTACCTAAGATGGAAAAGAGGACATAAGGATCTCATGTTGATGGACAAAGGCAGAACATAGATGAGATACAAATTAGGGCATATGGAGTCCTAACACTCACCAATCTCCACTCAGGGATTGTACAACCTGACATTGCAGCAGATAACTTTGAGTTGAAACCTATCATGTTCAACATGCTGCAAATGATTGGCCAGTTCAATGGATTCCAAGTGAAGATCCACATCTTTACCTGAAGAACTCTTCAAGATACAAGGAGTCACCTTTGATGCATTAGGACTGAAGTTGATCATGTATTCTCTATCTAATAGAGCTAAGGCATGGTTGAGCATTTTGCTATCTAATTTAATCAAAAGATATGAGGGCTCGATTGAAAAGTTCTTAGTTAAATTCTTCCCTCCCACCAAGGCAAATCAACTAAGAAATAATATCACGCAATTCTAGCAACATGAAGGAGAATCACTATATGAATAATGTGACAGATTCAAGGAATTGCTACAAAGATGCCCCAACTGTGGTATACCTGAATGAATCCATACGGAAACCTTCTGCAATAGATCGAATGGACAAAGTAGGGGTATAGTATATATGTCATCTAAGGGATCCTTCTTGAACAAGATTTTTCCAAAGCTTATAAGATCCTAGAGAAAATGACAAACAACAATTACCAATGGCCAATCGAGAAATCAATTGCACAAAAGAAAGCAGTAGAAGAACTGGAACTTGATGTTATATCTTCATTGACAACAGATATATCCTCTTAGAATAATACAATTAAGAATCTTAATATGAGTGTTGATGCTAGAGCACAGCAAGCACATGCAATTTCTAAGGTTGTATCATATATTTTCTGTAATGACCTACATGTTTATTATTATTGTCCCCAAAATTCTCAATCTGCTTGTTTTGAAGGAAATTATAATAGGGACAATCCAATTCAAACATCTACAGATCCAAGTTAGAGGAATCATCTGAGTTTATCATATTCTCAAGGACAACAACAAGGGTCCAACTATGTTCTAGCATCATAAGGTCAAAAACTGCCATTCTAGAATCAACAACAACATCACCAACAACTTAGATAGCAAGCTGACAACTCTAATATGCTGGAGAATATGCTGAAAGATTTTACAGGAAGAAGTGATGCTATTATCCAGAACCAAGAAGCATCTATTAAGAACTTGGAGAATTAAGTAGGACAGTTGGAAGAAGCTATGAGAAATAGACATATGGATCGCTGCCCAGTAACATCAAAAGTCCAAAAAGGGTTGGAGATGAGCAAATTAAAGCCATGACATTGAGGAACGGAAAGGTGTAACACCTCGTTTGTAGTCGGTGTATTATCATGCATATGATACTAAGCACAACATAATTAATTAATAAAGCGACAAATAAACTTATAGTAACACAATTACACTTGTGTAAATACGTGAATAAACTTTTTCCTTCCTTATGTATTGCAATTTATTCTATTTATTTCGTCCTTACTCATAATCATGCCTACTTCCATTTAATCATTACACACTTATACGACTTAATCTTTTACTAATCTATAATCATTGATTAATCCCTTTGAGACATTAACGTATATTGCGATAAGTTATATTAACCTCCCTAATGTCCCTTAACATTTATCAAGGCACCACAACTCACTAGAAATGGATTTAAGCCTTCCAACACCTAAGTAATCGATTACAACATTAAAAGTAACATATTACTCCACTGTAAGAGCAAGTAATCGATTACTGCCTCAAGTAATCGATTACTTTCAAGACAGTGGCTCGGGTTGAGCTATTACCAGGAAAATATCCATATACTGCAAATGAGTAATCGATTACTCCCTAGGCAGTAACAATAACTACCTCATTTTGTTGTATCCTTGAATTTATAAACCCTCCATGGGTCTATTACACCACTTAATTGACATTGTATCATATTTAATACACAATCTTAGCCAATTTCGAGATTTAAACCTATAATACATCTATGAATTTTTACATAAAAGGCTCCATGCCAATACATACATCAACAACATATTCATTCATCAACTTTCATGAGAATATCATAAGATTTATAAATACAATACTTGAACATCAAAATTACATCAAGAAGTATACAAATCCATAAAGGCAACACATACCATATTTACAAGCCTTAAACAAAATTATACAAGTTTATATCAAAATGTGTTGGGCTATACAAAAGTGCATGACTATGCATAATACTTCTCGAAAGCATATACATCACATGATCAAATCTTCAAAATACATATCATCAACATAATTAGGTCTCCCTAAAGCATAAGAGTCTCTAACTCTGTACGAGCTTCGTCCCCAGTGAGGTTCCACCTCCTTCAACTGGAGCACCTGAAATATGATCTCCAAACAGGATGATATAAATATCTCAATAAACCCAGGGTTCATGGAGAATTTCTCCATCCATGAGTTTACTTCTTGCATGAAAGGTTAGTACACATGGCATAAAAGTAACATATATCTAGAGGCAAATTTCTTGGAGAATTTTCCCACCCATGATTGTAAGTGTAACACCCCGTGTATACCCGGTTTGTTAACATATCATCGTATTAAGCTGCGCTTAATTAAAAAAATGCAGAATATCTTTTTCTTTTCATTTATGACGTCATTATTCTTAGCCAAGTTGATTACTTAATCAATTTCATAAAAATATCGCCTGTATGTAAATTGCAAAATGACATCTAACTGAAATACCTCAATATATAAATAAAGTGTGTATCTAAATCACGGTATTACATCTCGTAATCCGGACAATATCCTGATACATTATTACAACTCCAAAAGACTCAAGACATAAAAAAGACATAACAATACTATGTGTCATGGACAATCCCCATGCTCACCAAATAAACATAGTAAACAACAAGTCTCAACATAAAACTCCAAAACATAAACTGAAGCTATAAGCATAAAAGCAGCATACAAATCCAGCATCCAATCATGGCAGCATAATATAACAGCAATCTAACTCAGCTCCGGCCTCCTGCCGCATGAGGTCTCAACTTTACCTGACCCTGAAATAAGCATTCCCCAAACGTGGGGTGAGATCTCTAAACTAGAAATCTCAGTAAGACAAGGGGTCCTCAAGGATCTTCCACCCCAAGCTCACTTACATGTGCAATATAAGTTCAAAAAACATTTATATCATTATCAGTTCCAAAACTATGTAGTGCAACAGATATCTATGGCATGTATGTAATCACTATCTACTGGTTAGAGAAATGTAGGAATACGTCTATTCCCTACATGTAGTATAAGGAACACCGCTTGCACCTCACCCACAACCTCACCCTCTTATATGTTCTACATACTCAGGCTTACCGTATAGGTGGAACACCTCCATGCATATCAACAAGGCACTAACATATAATAGCTCAACAGCATTTCCAAAACATCAAAAGCATGTAACACAGCATGCATATACCATGTCCCCATGGGACATGGTGGAACCACAACATGGCTAAACCGAGGACACGAAAGCTTACCTGTACCCGTATGCCCCTCCGACTCGAACTCGGTATCACAAGGGTCCACACCACAAATAGAATCCAATGCACTCACAGATCTGGTTCAATGACCATCATAGTATCAATATACATATTCTAAAATTCCAAGGAAATCGGGTATTATTTTCTTTTTCATTTCGAACCAGAGATCCTTTTTAAAACATACCATTTAACTTATTTAATTTTAGATCATTATTATTTTATATATATATATATATATATATATATAACGTCCCCTGTAACAATCATATAAGCATAAGCATAAGCATAAGCATGCCTTTTCTTTATTAGCTTGCATTGCCTTTTCTTTATTAGCTTTCGTACTTCCGTTTCATTCACAGCTTTCGTTGTAACAATATATAAGCATAAGCATGCCTTTTCTTTATTAGCTTTTGACTATATATATATATATATATATATATATATATATATATATATATATATATTAAACTAATGCTTTCAAAGACCCATTTCTAAAATATGCTTTCTTTCAAGTTGGACCAAAGCCTGACCGATTGCTACAAAAGATTCAGACTTTCAATTTAAAAACTCACGCAACCGGAAGCAAATAGAAAAAGGTAGCGTACAGTGAAGCTATTGTAACAGTAACATATAACAAATATTATAGTCAAAATTAAGGATTCATAAGGGGATAATTAAGTTTACCTTGGTTCTTTTTAGAACAGAAAAATGAAAACTTGAGAGGTTTAGAAAGCACCCAAATCTTCAACAAAGGGTTCTCCTTCAACACAACTAAAGCTTTAATGGATGGGTGGTGTTTCAATAGAAGAGAGGAAGAAAAAAATGGAAACTTTAGAGAAGAAGGCTAGGACTCCAAGAAACTCTAAAGAGAAGCCACACTCAGCGGCTGAGTTTCTTTCAAAAAACACACCTAGGGTTTTGTGCCCAACTATTGTATTTATAGGCCACTTAAGGGTTAAAACACACAGTATTAGCTTTAATTGCTATACTTAGCATTTTAATCCCAAACTCTGGATTCATAACCTACTCAATTTTACAAGAATTTTCATATTTTTATTATATTTTTCTAAGCACCTTTCTGGTACGCGTTTTTCATAGCCAGTATTAGTTTCTGGCATCAGTTCTCATTATTTTGACTTGAAACTCGTTTTACAAGTCATATATATTATTCTAGTAATTATCATGCACTTACATTAATTTTCCGGAATACTTTTTCGGTACGCATTTATACCGACTAGCAGAACCAGTATCTGCACTTTTCTTCCGAAAAGCGACTTTCAACATTCTTAATCACTTTCCATAATTATTAAAGCCTCTTAATAATTATTAGGGTCAATTATGGAATCATTTCCTATTTTCACATAATTAATTAATTAAATACCTTAATTAACGGTGCGGGTTCTTACAGTAAGTGTGTACTCAGTACACTAGGATCCGTGCACCCACAGTACACCTTGGATCTGTGTTCCTAGAGCACAATGATAACTTTGGTGGGATGTCCTAAATGGATGAAATCCCAAAGGAAACTTCATGTTCCGATTGGCCAAATAACTAAAAAGTCAAATAACCATATTTAACCCCTAGTGTTTGTCTAATGGTGCACTCACCAATGACACAATAACTTTATATGAATGAAATTATACCATACAACTTAAACACAATCAATCATACAGTACATAACCATAACTCCCTAGGAGCATGGTGGAACAGTAAGGGAGATAAATCCCCAAGATCCAATATCTACCTCTTGAAGCCTTTCCTTTAGAAGATTTCTTCAAGCTCAAGTAATCTCCTCAATACTTGATTTAGGCTCAAAGTGTCAACACAATAATCTCCTACAAGTAGCACATATTTCAAAGGTGAAATAGGATCAATCACACATCAAACACAAAATATCAAGCTATTAACTATAATTTCACCATGAAATCACATTTTAGGAACTTACCCTAAACTTGACAAGTCAAGATTCAAGGTCTTGGTCCATAGAGTTGTCCAATGATTGATCTTCCACTTAAAAACCAATAGGTTCCACACTAAACCATCAATTAAACTTAAATCCATCATCAAAATCTATCACAAATTCATGAATATCAAATCCATAATTTTTCCCAAAAACCTAAATTATGAATCTTCATAAAACTTAAAGAATGTTGAGTTTTCTTACCATAGATCTCCTTTAAATGATAGTAGAAGTGATTTCCAAGCTTCAAAAGAACTCAAACACTCTTCCTACCTCCAAGACTCCAAAATGGTGCCAAACAAACAAAGAAGTTTTCTTCCAACACAAGGCTTCTCAATGGTATTTGTTTGGTGGGTTTTGCTCCTAGTGTGATTTTAAGCAATTTCCATCTAAGGACCAAAATGTTAAACAGACTAACTCAAGATAAGTTTTTGGAGCTTAGGCAACAATGTAGTCTCGGTCAAATGGAGAAGAAAACTTGATGAAGAAGGAAATTTAACAACTAATGATATGCTTTAAGTGTCTTATAATCACTTTGACGAAAAGTCAATCATAGCAACTTGGCCATTTACCAAATTGCCCTTATTCATTAATCCTTTATAATCTCCTCCAATCAAAGGATTATACCATCTAACATATATTTTAACATTCACAAAATCATTAAATAGTTTCTCATTACACTATTTTCAAGTTTCATGTAACTCACATAATTGCCTTTTTAACCCAAATTTTTTATTATTTAAACTTTCTCCCCGAAAAGTGACTTAAATTGCATAATTAAATTTTTTATCCAATCAACATATTTTAATTTCTAATTAATTCCCAAATTCACAATTTAATTAGTCGGGTTGTCATAAAAGGAAGTAGACACTACAAGAAATCACAAATTTTAAGTCAGTTATTTTATGTCACTTTGAAAAAAGGGCCAATGAACATATTGATTTTGAATATTTTAACCACTCTTTTACACCGCCTCGATTTCACCACCAATATATCATTTGAATTAATAACTAAAAAATAAAAATATTTAAAAATAATTTAATCTAACAAACTTTATCTCATTTAACCTACACCTTTCATCTTTTTAGCCGCCACACCTCATCTTCTTTCAAACTTCATCTCATTTGTAAGTTTTATTTTTATTTTTTTAAATCTTCCTCCTTTTGGATTTGTGTTAAGTGAATGTAACTCTTTTTTCTATTTTGAATAATGTGAACTTCTCCTTTTCAAGGATATGCGTTAAAAGCTCTGCGGTCATGGATCCCTTAGGTAAAATCATGAATAAATTTTTCTCAAATTAGTTGATTTGTGAAAACTCTTTCTCTTTTTTCTATTAGCTTTTTAGATTTGTATATGTTATGGTCTTTGTTACTTTATATTTCCTTTTGCATGTGTAGTTTGAGCTCAGCTTATGTTGTTAATGTCACTACTTACTAATATTTGGAAAATAGGTTCGTGGAAAAGTTGTTGTTATTTCTCTTGTTCTGCTTATCATCTTGTTTTGAGTTTATTTTTTAAGTAATGGGCATTGTGGATATGAAATAGGTTTGCATTTCCTGGATCAGTTTTAACTTTTTACTATCCTGGCATACTTGTTTTTTGTTTTTTATTTTTCTTATTATTGGTATTCTCTAAATTATAATATAATTCAACTATGTTGGAGTTTCTTGACAAAATATGGCACTTTGGGTTTTTAGGTTCATAATGTTTAGTTTTGACTAAGGGTTTAAACGAACCGGGGGTCTTTGACTCGGCTCGTGAAGACCTGGACTTACGTGTCTAAAATTGATTGTTGAAACTAGGTTTGTACTTGTATAAAAGCTCGTTTAATAAAAATGCCTTAGCCTCCAATTCAAAAGTTCAGCTTTAGAGCCTCTCAGGCTGTCCTATAACTTTTATTTTTTTAAATTTTTTATACTACTCATAATAACTCTCTCTCTCACTCCTCAACCCATTTCACCACATTTTATTGGTTAAATAGACTTTTTGAATTTTTTTTTTATATTATGCTGATTGGATATACATTGAATTTATGAATCTTTGTGTAATTATTAGTGTTGTTAATCGTATATTTTGTTTCGATAAATTTTTGTTATCTTATTTTATATTAACAGGTTAAACCAGACTTTTATTTTTTTTATAAATAAATCAGGTCACAGGTCGATAATTATATTTGTAATAGATAACAGGCTAAGCCAAGCTAATACATTTAAACACAGGCTTAATCTTTTAAGACCAAAGTCCGGCTCGACTCGACTCATTAACACTCCTAGTTTTGACAAGGTATCACGGTATAGCAAATTAGTGTATTGCCATGGATGGTATTTGGGTTATTTAGATTCAAAAATGGTATTACATAACAAATAGCCTCTTGCCCAATGTATAACATATGTCTGTCTCTCCCTCTCTCAAGTTTCAGAAGATATATCTCTTATACAACACATTGTCTAAGAAAAGACATCTTTATGGTATATTTTATTTCCTTTTTATATTCCCAAAGATTGAAGGCATATGAAAGGGAAATAAAAAAAAAATTATATTTGGGGCTTGATTTCATAAGAAACTTTTATTTTTTTCCTGAAGTTTTTCCAAGATCGAGACATGATATGTAGAATTCAATTTTGAAGGAAGTGATTGAAGGTTTTGAAATTTTTCTATACTACCTTATATCTGAGTCATTATTTGGCTCCTTATATATGCCTCACTTTTGAGCACTTCTTACTTGTTGGTTTAATTTTAGGATGCTCGTTCTATAGGGTATGATTAAGGTACACTTTCACGCTATAATGCAATGCAAATGTGAATTTCATATTGAATCCATGCAGTACAATCAATTATATACATTTACTACTAAATCTAGGTCCTATAATATGTTCTAATCAGATCTGTAGAGTTATTTTTGTGCTCTCGAATCTTCAATCATCACTTCATTCTCGAATTTGTATTTAGGCTCTTTGAAATCTTCCAAATGATTTTTGATTTACGCTTAACTCTTGAATCCTCATCTCATTTTGTTCCGATTGATTCTTCTCTTGTTTTTTTTTTCATGTTCCTTGAACTCATCATAGATACTTGTAATCATCAAAACTTCATGTAAATTTGATACCATCAAAGTGTTTATTTTTAAATACTATGTGCCACAATTTCCACTTTAATTTATCATTATTCTTGACATTTTTTATGACGATACATATAATAATTTTATTCATTGAATAGTTTAGAAAATGTCGAAAATCCAATTGTTTCTTAATTAACTAATTGATAAATATATAATGTATGGTATATATATTTTTAAATTTAATTAAAATTTAATAAAATAAATTAACAAATGAAAAGTTTAAAATTTAATGGGAAAATATATTTAAGAATAAAATATTATTTCTCTCATACGTAATTTACAAAATTATTATTGAAATATAAAATTTAAAACTTTGCTTAAATTTTCATCCATTTTAACTACATCAATATAAAATTACCATGAGATTAATTTAAAATAACGTTAAATGGCATTAATTTTGGAGAAAAAAGACAGTTGAGATTTCTTGTAAATTAATAATTAATTAATAAATGGACCCAATAAATCTTACCAAAATTAACGATTAAAATCTTGTATAAGACTTATTAATTATTGAAATCAGCCTTTCCTCCTCACTTTTATGAAAAACTACAATAAGCAAAATTAAAATTATGTATTGGTAAAAGAATACTGAATACATATCTAACATTTAATTAATTGAATTCTTCCACCACATAATTGAAGAATGCTTAAAACCCCAAAAGATCACCCAAATGCAGAAGGAATCACGGTAATGTGCCTTAGAGGTTGAGAAATGTCTGTGCCACCAGCATGCTGCACAAACTCAGTAGGTGAAAATGTGCTTCCATGGCAGACACAAACAATGCTAACTTCTGATTTTGTACATCTGTATAAAAACCCATTAACTGTTTTTCCATTTGGTCCGTTTCCAGTTGTGGAAACATATGGCATTCGAGGAAGAGAAGAGGATTGAGAAAGAGGTTTTGGAGCTTTTCCCATTTCAGTTTTGGTTTCCTTCAAAGGGTCATCATTGCTTGAATTTTCATCAGACAGAGGCTTGCAAATTGGAACCACCTTGAGTTTAGTTGGCTCTGGTGTGATCTTCGGTTGAATTTCCTTCACAATGTGGTTTCTCCCTTCAACTTTGCCATGTTTGCACTTTACAGGATGAGAAAGAGCACTTTCTTCAGTTTGGCTTCTAATGCTATTTTCTTTATCAGAATTACTCAGCTGAGTTGTTTCTGATGAAGAATGAGTTGAATTGTCGTGCCTGTCTGTGCTTCCCCCACCTATGAAAACAAACCTGAGCTGATATATAAATTTTTTCTTGATTTTCTTCTTTTAAATAATTTAAAAAAAAATAAAGAGTAAATACCATTTTCGGTTCACGATGTCCGCTTTAGTCCCTAACAAATAAAAAGGATATTCGTGGTCCATAAGAAATTCAAAATGGAACCATTTAGTTGAAATCGTGGTCCTTCACGAATTCAAAAAAGACCATCCCTCAAAAAGAATAAAATGGATCCACTTTGAATTTCTTCTTAAGGACCACGAAGAGCCTTTTTAGGACTAAAGCGGCGTAGTAAAATTTGTTAAGAACCGAAAAAAAGGGTATTTACTCAAAATACAAATATATGCCGATCCAAACAGAAATTTTTGTAATCAATTTGGACACATTTTTCTGTTAAACTTGACTAGACTATACTCTATCAAAATATAAATGAATTGACTGCTCCAAAAGTAACCTCTGCTCTCCAGAAGAACAATGCTATTTAGAAAACTATCTTAGAATGACATGCTCATAGGTGCTGTTAATGTGGCTATATAAAACAATTGTGAGAATTTGGGCTGAGACCAATGTGCAAGACTATGTGAGATGCAAGATTACAAGTCTATAAACCCTGTTAGAAACACTTATTTTCGTTTTAGACTTCAATTTAAACATTTTCACATACAATATATATGCATGAATTTAAAGTTTCTGCTGCTCAAATACTTAAGCTAAAGTTACAATAAACACACACAAAAATTATCATTGAAGAAGAAAGTTAAAACACCGTAAATTCACAATCATAAGAACCTAAAAAGACAAAGAAATTAAATCACAATAATAAAAGAAATTACCGTCACGAGAAGAGCTCTGGTGTTCTGAAACCACAGAAGAAGCGCATATTGAAGACGAATCAACAACATCTCTTTCATCATTCTGTTCCGAATCACGAATCGAAAACGGTTGAAAACCTCTGCATGCGGTTGGAAACACAAGGCCATTGTTGAAACTAACACCACCAGTTTTCTCCCTTTTGGACATTATTCCTCGTTGTTGTTGTTGTTTCGCTTCATCACATGACTCTCTCATCATCAACCTCCTCTTCCGCTTCGATTCTTGATTGGAACGTTCAGATTGAAACCCATTGGATCTAGCATCAGTTCTGCTGAAACTACCTCCAATGGATAATCTCAAGTCTAGCTCTAGCTCTTCCTCCCCTAACCCTAACTCTGCTGAAACTTCCATAATTTTTTCAATGCTACTCTGAATTTTCCAGGAAAATGAGCTTGGATTTTCTAGGAGAAGAAAAAGGAGGAAAGAAGCGAGCTAGGGAGGGACACGTGGCGGAATGCGAGAAGGCGAAGAAAACGATTGGTGACACGTAAGCCAGTTCTGGGATGTTACTAATGAAAACCGATTTTTAAGGGCTTTTTTTATTTTTTTTAATTGTTTTATGGTGGTTTGTTTGGAAGTTCTGAGAGGTCCACGTGGCAATCATGCGTGAGAAGCTCAGGAAGCGACACGTGGTTGGAGATTTTGTTGTTCCCGCGAATCTTGAATGCCCATGGACAAAGGAAGGCGAAGAGAGAGGGGAAAACGACACGTGGGTACCCCGTTTTGAGTGTGGTTGGGTTAAGAGAGCGACACGTGGTGATGTATGGCAGAGAAGAGCTCAATGGGTCAAGTTGGTTTTGTTGCTGTGAAATGTTAACTAGAAGCTTTTTGTTTTAGGGTGCGGTGGAAAATTTCAGAGTTTTCAATATATTTTTTACTTATAATATGAATTTTATTTTTTATCAAATTATTAATAAATAATTTATTTTAAAATAAGATAAGAGAATATTTTGATAAAAAATAAAATATATATCATATTATGAATAAAAAATGTATTGAAAACTCAGTGCTTCTGTAATGTTAAAAGTATTCTCATGACGATGGCAGTGACATGACAACGTTTTTTATTTACTGAACTGGTACAGTAGGTAGAAAATGGAAAACGTGGCCAACAAATGTGGGCACAGTTGGCTAGGGTTTGGTCCATACCCCTCAAGGGAGTGGGTTCAAATCCCGCTGACCGATGTGAGGACTTTGTTGGTGGGTGATATGTAATCCTTCTCAGAAATCCTCAAAGAGGTTGGGGGGTCTTCCCTGACCCTAGTAGGATACCGATGTCTAACTCCGCTTAAACTTTTTGGTATAAAAAAAGGGGGAAAACGTGGAATCACTTGCGAGGCAAGAAAGTGGTGTATTTCAATCGAGGCCTGGGTTTTGCCGTTTTAAGATATACTCTGTTACGTCATTGGTTCTATTCGATGGGCTAATCAAAGCCGAAGAAAAAATATGCTAGTTGTACGAGGAAAGAGAATTTTTTTTAATTCATGTGTTATTTTTTAAGGAAATAGTTGTATTATGTCACATAATATAATTATCTTATGTTATACATTCAAAAAATCTTGTGCCCATGTTTTCTTTTCATTTTTTATTTTTTTTAAAATTGTGAATCTCACAACTTTATTTTACCTGTACCGTTGGAATCTATAAGCTCACTATGTTCTCTTTAGAGACGAGTCAATGTATGGATGATACCCTTAGCACAGGTACATACCAAGCTAAGGAATATGATGTCAAGTACAAGCAAAGTAATCAATGGATAGCTAAGGTGATAAAATGACTCTAAGTAAATGGACAGTATAACGATACATAAGATGCTCTAGGGGTGCCCTTGGGAGCTATTTATAAGGGAAGATTGTGCTTACTGGGTGAAGGTTGGTGGGGAGAAGGTCAACTCTCCTTGGGGCCATATGCCGATGGCAGTGTTGGGCGTGACAGGCGCTGCCATCGTAGCAGCGCTGTGCCTTCTGCGTCTGGCGGTGTCAGCATAGGTCACAGGGGGACAGTTTCCTCTTAAGGCATTTAGGCGACCGCTTTCGGGAGTTGAGGTCCCTAGGTGGGATACTTTGGTGTTTAGCTTTGGGAAGTTACCACATTGGGGGGTACGCGTCGCCCCAGCTGGTAGGGCTGACGTGGATGCTTGGTAGGTGCTGGGCCTTAACTATTAGGCCTGAATCTTGTTGGGCAATCCGGAATAGGAGGCCCCCCAGCTTGGTAGCAAGTGTAGGTTGGTGCCAAGGTAGTCAATTGGACAACGCCTTGCTTGGCGATACGAAAGTACTGGGCGTGAGTCGTTCAGCGATCTTGGTAACCAGTGTAGGTTGGTGCCAAGGTAGGCGTCTTGACGACGCCTTGTTTGGCGATACGAAAGTACCGGGTGTGAGTCGTTCCTTCTGATGACAGCTGTAACGTCCTCGTGGTTTGGCGGTGATTGGCTGAGGATGTTTCAGAAAAGGCTGCCACTTCTGGCATTCTCGGGTGGCTTTTCGGTTTTCGAGGAGCCGTCATGATGAGTTTTTCCATCATTGCCATTTATTGCAGGTATCCAAGCGTCATGAGGCACAACGCATTAATGCGACGTGATAGGTGACTTGTTCTCTTGAAGTGACCACTTTGTCCCTCATCTCAACCGCCCATTGCACGATGACTGTGTCATCTTACGGTTGAGTGAGGAGGACTTACACGTGTATGTATGTGACCTTCCTCCTCTTCTTTCTATATAAAAGGGGGGAACCCCTCGTTGGGATCCTTCCTTACACGAATCATACACTGTTGTGCTTCTGCCCTTCTGCTTGTTTCCTATCCTCAGTTTCGTGTGATAGTGCCGGTTTTCTCTCTCTCAATTTCTGCAATTTCCCAGGTATAGTGCTTCTTCTTTCATCGTTTCGTTTCTTTGTTTCTGGTTTCCTTCTACTCCTTTTTCTGTCACGTCGATGGTTAGGTTTATAGAACCCATCCCTCGTCTCATACTTCCTGAGCCGGAAGTAGAAATCAAGGAAGAGGAGTTTGATGAAGCCTTTGAGGCACTGGGAGATAGTGTGGTGGGGCCAGCAATGCGGGAATATCTTGCTAGTTGCGCCCTAAGTCGTCCTTTGATTCCTGGGGTTGAGAAATTGCCCCATGGCAAAGTACCCAAACTTCTGGGTTTTAGTGAAGAGAAGATTCAAAATCTCCTTCCCGAAAGAGCTTTAGGGCTTGTCATCCCGTATGCCGGTGAGGCGTCATGTTCCAAATCGCATAGTGGACGCCATGAAGTGGTTGGAGAGGGAAGTTCCGGATCTGGCGGACGTTCGTCTGCAAGGTCTAGGAGACGGCGATCAGGAGGATCAATCGAGGGGGCCAGCCTTCGTTCTTCACGGAGGAATTATTTTAGGCCTTCTGGTCGTTCACGCAATCCGAGGATTACTTCACGACGTCGCATTTTGCTGCATTTTGATCTTGGAGTTGGGCAACTTATTCGACCCGTATCTAACATCAATCGCCAACGACAAAACCTTCCTTTAGAGTATTATTTCAGTCCTCGCCCTTCTTCTGTTGCCCTTCGCACGTCTCATGGTCAAATTCCCCCTATTGGGCTTTCCATCGTCGCATGTATGATGAGTCCACAGAGAACCGTTTAAGTAGATACCACCCAGAGGATGGTCGCCTTATAAGGGATGGCGTGTGGGACGCCATTTTTGAAGACATAGGACTTTATAAGATACTGCCTGCCTGGTGGCCTTCTAACCTGAGCTATTCAGATTTTTATTCTTCAAGTTCTTCAGACACCTCGAATTCTGATGATGAGTTAACTGTGTTTTGCACGTTCTTTTTCGTTGTGTTTAGTGTGAGGGGTATGAAAGAAACTGACCTTGAAAGTCGAGGCATGTGAGAGGGAAAAACAAAATTTTTTGAGTGGAATAACACATACCATATCAAGAAACATCTTTTTCGATTGGAATAACACATACCATATCAAGAAACATACTTTAGGGCATGGATGTTACCTTGTTTGCTTTCCAAAACTTGAGGATGATCAAGATGAGGCTTGAAGATGCAAGCCCTCTAATGTTGATCCACACCACCCTTTGTCAAGACGGAAGAACTCTTCTTCAAGGCCACCAACGAAAACACCAATGGAGGCAAGCTATGGGCCCAATGTGTGAAGGAGGAGGTTAGGTCAAGGTGTTTAGAAGAATGAATATTCGGCAAGAATAGACACAAAAGTGGCGCATGGATTTACTTTGAAAAAGGCTAGGTTATTTCAAAACTATCTTAAGAAAAACCTGACAAAAGGAACCCACAAGGAGATGAGCGAATGAGTTAATTAAAATCAGATTTTCTTCACTCAAATAAGGCCCTATGTAGCGCTCACTAGGGGGGATGAGTGAAGTTGTTGCAAAATTCAAATCTTGTCAACAACCTCCTCTCACATCCTCATGATATCAAGTGAATATCTCAACAAGAATCTGACTCAACAACCATCATATGGCCAGCCATATGGTGCGCCCCACTTGGCCTCATAACAGTCCAGATACGTTGAGCAGTTGCATTCAAACTTGAACCAACTGTCTCACTTATTCTCTCAACAAACCAAATCTGGCTGGAGCTCATTTGGTTGATCCTATGACCATCATCAGATACCAAAATCAGCGCCCTCATATCCTCACTAAAAGATTCTCAAAGATCTCCTCTTGATATTTGGGATTTGTTCCAACAAGATCTTATCTTATCCTTTTGTTATGAAACAACTTTTCATAGCCAATTCAAATTCGAATTCAAACATTTGAATTCAAACGTTCAAATATTTAAATTTTAAATTCAAATTCAAATTTCAAATTCAAAATTCAAATTCAAATTTCAAATTTCAAATTTCAAATTCAAAATTCAAATTTCAAATTTCAAATTTCAAATTTTAAAATTTCAAATTTCAAAATTTAAACATTTGATAATTAATTTAACTAATTAAATTAATTAGTAATGTCTTGGACCATCCAAGCCCATTAACTAACCATGCGCCCTTTTCCCCTTTTGGTGGGCTTCCAAACTTCTTCTTGGGCTAACAACCATTATTAAGCCCAATACCTTTAATGCTATATTGTCATGACAATAAGGTGTTAGTGTGTGACCCATTAGGCCAAACATAGCCACTGACATAAATGGGCTTGGGCCCAATAAGCCCACAACCCATCTAATGACAACACAGAGCACTAGCAATGCTTTGTTGCCCCAGAGCTAGTTAGGTTAATGACATAATCATCCTATTACACATATTTGGTTGCCGTATGTATTTAATTTCGTCTCGGTTACCTTCCCATAAAACCTAGGGTAAGAAAACGTATCAACCCTTGCGGTTTAGGGTAAGCTTTATTCGAAATAGGGAATCTTCAATTTACTGACTCTAAAGGCAGATCATCTCATGATCTCTTTTACTATGCATAGATTCTCGAGTCCCTGTAAATGTCATCCCAATTTCTCCGGTTTACAGATAACCTAATCTCTCACAGAGATTTGATGAATTCCTTCAACTTATCACCCTAGCCCTGTGCTCTTTCAGGATAAGCCCAACAGTATACCTATGAGTCTCCATGTTTCAGGCAGACGAGGTATACAATCAAAGCATACCTTCTAGAACACATTCTAGGTAATAACTTCTGGTCTAAGGAAAGACATACCCAAATATAAAGAGACTACTCTAATGATACTCTCTGTGAGATTTCCTCATAGAGTCTCTTTGTGGGTCTGTTCAGTGCGAGCTATACCCTTATAGGTCCACCCACGACTTTAGCTAAGACATCTCCATATCTGTAGCTCATGAGGTCTTTACCTTGCATCCGAATACAAGTAGATAAGTCGTGCTAGTCTTACCCGAGATCATTGATCCTCATTCTCAGTGTCTCTAGACTAGGAACATAAAATTAGGAATAAACATACAGTATCCTTGAATCCTCATGATCGTGATCTCATGATCGTGATCTCATCATAGATACTCAAGAGATACCTATTTTATTCCAAGGGGTTTATCCAGTTACTCACATATAATATTAACAGTAATATCGAGACAAAATATGAAACAGGATAAAGAATGCTTTTATTTATTTGCGACAATACAAAGGTCCACTTATGTCCTAATCTAATCAAAAGATTGTCTTTAGGACATCCATATACTAACAGGGTGTTGGTGGTGACAGGAGTGTTGGTAGGGCGAGGTAGGGTATCCAGTTTCCCTTCGCAGTGATCTTCTGGCGTCGGTGAAGTTTTGAGGATTGACTGTGTGTTTGTCGCTCCCAGGTAGGATTCTGAAGACTTCGTGACTTATGGCGGTTGTTCATTCAGATGACAGTCTTGAGGCGAGGAATTGGGTAGACTCGGCGGTGGCTACTACTTCTTCAAGTTATGCTGACCGGGATATCCTGCGCCGCCACTATAAATCTGAAACTAGCTCCACCTTTACTGAAAATGGTGCAAACGAGGCGAAGTGGCAACCGTTCGCGGTCAGTACTGATCGCCGGGTTTGTGACGCGCCTAACATGGAGGCCAGATCTCGATGGCCGTTTATGGTGTACAAGACTCATTTTACTGATCAGAAAGTGAGGTTTCTGCTGTCCAACTTTGAGATGGAGATGTTATCCCATTTACAGGTCGCGCCATCACAACTGTATCCTAACGCTTGGGCGTTTGTTAGAGTTTTTGAGAGCATATGCAAGTACTTTGGTTGGCCCTATTCTGTACGATCGTTCTTCTACTGTTTTCAAGTGTTGTCGTCCAAGAAGAAGCTTGGCTGGGTTTCATTAAAGGCGGGCAATGTTATTGGATCAATATTTGCTCAGTATGCCAATTCGTATAAGAACAGGACACACACTTTCTTCTGGATTGAACCTGTCTTGGGCGTGGGTGAACTTCCTTTTTTTTGTTGATTAGTTGAGTAGGGAGTGTCGGTTTCCCCTATATTGGACTAAGACTCATTACGAGATGCCAGCTGGTCAATATTCATTTGCTCTATGGGCCTTGTCGCCTGAGGTGATACATGTGATCGATTGGTTTGTGGAGGTAAAGGGAGGTCTTGACCGGTGGCCCACGAAGCAGGTGTTGTGTCATGGAGGTGTAGTGGCGTTCCGTGCTGCTTTTCGTTTGTTATGATCTAGACTGTTTTTTCTTGCGTTTGTTTTTGTCAAAGTGTTTTGTGCTAACTTTGTCTTTATTGCTTGTAGTTGGAAACATGGCAGCAGAGACGTTGAAGCTTGCATGTGAGGCGGCTGCTAAACTGAAGGGCCAGCATGGCATGGCTCCTCAACCTCAGCTGAACCTTCCTTCGAAGAGGAAAGGTCTGGATAAGGGAAAGGATAAAGAGATCAGGGCTAAGAAGAAGAAAATTCATCCTGCCGCTGACATTCCTGCTGGGGAATTGGAGAAACGAGCCAACCGCCCGATCATTAAGGAGCCCACTGGCGTGGCAGGAAACTCTTCTGCTAGCGATTCAATGCTAGGATCTGGATCCCCGACCCTTGGGGGGTCTGGGTTGAAACGGGGTGCGGATGCAAGTTTGACACCCTCCCATGCTTTCAAGGTTGCACGCCACGAATCATCTGGGGGTGGGCAGTTTCATGATGGCGCCTGTGAAAGTGACCAAGCTATCAACCATGTTTCTGGCGACAGAGAGGGAGACCATCCTCGCATGACGTCTGAGACTGAAGGTTCTCCTCCTGTTTTTGCAGAAATTTCCGTGAGTAGGGCTCTCAGCTTGTCGGAGAGGGATCTTGTTAAGGGATTTCCCAACGTTGGGCGCCCTAAGATGGCGGTTCCTGAGCGTCTTGATCGCCAACAACTTATGAATTGTACTCAGGTGGTTATTGGCCGCATCTTGGGGACGCAGGAGATCGCCCTTGCTATTAACGAACGGTGTTCCGTACAAGATGATCGCCTTGTTGATTTAAGGCGACAGATGGATGGTCTGACTGCTGAGGTTGGGCGTCTTGGTGAAGAAGTTGCTGATGGGAAAGCTTCCACCAAGTCTTTGTCTGGTCAGCTGAAGAAAGGGGATGATGAGGTTAAGCGGCTGACCAACGAGAAAGATGACTTGAGTAAGTCGTTGAAAGATTTTAGGAAGGAGAAGGAGGTTCTCCTGGCAGAGAAGGAACAACTGTCTTCCAATTTATTTGCTGCGCAGGTGAGCCTCCACGCCAGAGATGAGGACTACAAGGAAGCTGCAGGGCAAGTGGCTAAGCTGGAAGAGGCTCTGGCCAACCTGATGTATCACTCTTTCAACAACGCCCTTCAGCAGGTTGCCAGATTGGATCCTACTTATAATGTGGAGGGCGACCAGATTATCGAGCGCCTCGAGGGCGATGTCGTTAGAGTGATTGAGACGGCGCCAGAGACTGATGACGACGAAGGTGCGCGAGGCATGCTTCCAATGACTGATACTGATAGTGATCAAGTGCAGGATGATGATGGGCGTGGCAGGCCGGCTGAGCCTGTTGTCGCGATGTCGGATGAGCCTGTTATGACGGGTGGGGGTAATGTTGTCGGCGCGGCTGCTTCTGAGCAGGTGATGAATGTTCAAGTTCAAGCGGTGGTCGCTCCGGAAATTGAGAAGGACGTGACCGATCAGGCTAAGGATCCTGAGACGGTTACGGCTAACTCTTAGGACTTAGATTTTCTTTTTTTCTTTTTTGTTGTGGTTGGCATGTCAACCGCGGTCTTGTACTTTTTAAAGTATCAATGAATTTCCTTTTCTAGCTTCAACGTCTTAAGAACTTTGCTATTAATGAATTTCCTTAAGTTAGGTGAGCGTTGGTCGGGGTGAGTACCATCCCAATCCCACTATGGCGGGGGCGAGAATCAGTGATGACCATCTCAGTCCAACTATGACGGGGGTGAGAATCGTCCCTTTAGCTGGGCGTTGGCTGGGGGTGAGGACCTTCCCAGTCCAACTATGGCGGGGTGAGAACTGTCCTGTTAGTTGGGTATTGGCTGGGGGTGAGGACCATCCCAGTCCAACTATGGCGGGGGTGAGAACCGTCCCGTCGGTTGGGCATTGGCTGGGGGTGAGGACCATCTCAGTCCAACTATGGCGGGGTGAGAACCATCTCGTAACTTAATGTTGTCTGGGGGTGAGAACCATCCCAGTCCAACTATGGCGGGGGTGAGAACCGTCCCGTTAGTTGGGCGTTGGCTGGGGGTGAGGACCATCCAGTCTAACTATGGCGGGGGTGAGAGCCGTCCCGTTAGTTGGGTGTTGGCTGGGGGTGAGGACCATCCCAGTCCAACTATGGCGGGGGTGAGAACCGTCCCGTCGGTTGGGCATTGGCTGGGGGTGAGGACCATCTCAGTCCAACTATGGCGGGGTGAGAATCGTCCCTTTAGTTGGGCGTTGTCTGGGGGTGAGAACCATCCCAGTCCAACTATGGCGGGGGTGAGAACCGTCCCGTTAGTTGGGCGTTGGCTGGGGGTGAGGACCATCCAGTCTAACTATGGCGGGGGTGAGAACCGTCCCGTTAGTTGGGCGTTGGCTGGGGGTGAGGACCATCCCAGTCCAACTATGGCGGGGGTGAGAACAGTCCCGTTAGTTGGGCATTGGCTGGGGGTGAGGACCATCCCAGTCCAACTATGGCGGGGGTGAGAACCGTCCCGTTAGTTGGGCGTTGGCTGGGGGTGAGGACCATCCCAGTCCAACTATGGTGGGGGTGAGAACCGTCCCGTTAGTTGGGCGTTGGCTGGGGATGAGGACCATCCCAGTCCAACTATGACAGGGGTGAGAACCGTCCCATTAGTTGGGCGTTGGCTGGGGGTGAGGACCTTCCCAGTCCAACTATGGCGGGGGTGAGAACCGTCCCGTTAGTTGGGCGTTGGCTGAGGGTGAGGACCATCCCAGTCCAACTATGGCGGGGGTGAGAACCGTCCCATTAGTTGCGCGTTGGCTGGGGGTGACGACCATCCCAGTCCAACTATGGCGGGGGTGAGAACCGTCCCGTTAGTTGGGCGTTGGCTGGGGGTGAGGACCATCCCAGTCCAACTATGGCGGGGGTGAGAATCGTCCCTTTAGTTGGGCGTTAGTTTGACATTGTTAACGAATTTGCAATCAATTTATTGAAAGTTTGTAACTCTGCCTCATTAAAAACCTTTTCCAGTAAAACCCATGGGGATAAAAAAATGGAAAAGGAAAAGAGTGCAGATGGTATTACATGATGATTTAGCTATAATATTTCTTTAGCTTGTCAGCGTTCCATGCCCGTGGCATCGCCCTTCCATCCAATGTTTCGAGGGAGTAAGCGCCTTGTCCTAGTTTGTTGGTTATCCGGTAAGGTCCCTCCCAATTTAGGGCAAGTTTACCTTCACAGGCGTTCTTCTTTCCAACGTCTGCTCTTCGAAGCACCAAATCTTTTTCTTGAAAATTCCGGGGAATGACTTTCTTGTTGTAATAAGTAGCTGGCTTTTCTTTTGACTGTTGATCGGATTGGGCGGCACATCCTCTGAGCTCGTCAAGAAAATCTAGTGTTTCTTTCAGGTTCTGGGTGTTGGCTATCTCAATCACGTGCTCTCGTCGCCAAGAAGGTTCACTGATCTCTACCGGGATCATGGCTTCAGAGCCGTAGGTTAGTCTGAACGGCGTTTCTCTAGTGGATGACTGGGCGGTTGTCCTATATCCCCATAGGACGTTGTCTAGATTATCTATCCAGGCCCCTTTGTGTGCTTCCAACTTCTTCTTAATTCCTTTGCTCAGCATTTTGTTGGCTGATTCTACTAAGCGGTTGG
>NW_026898964.1:0-67743 GCF_033153095.1 Gastrolobium bilobum
CACATCCCAATCCCTTCTTGGAAGCATCGCTGTATAGCTCAAATTCACCTTCCGGGTCGGGAAGTACTAACACCGGAGCGGTCGTCAGTTTCTCCTTAAGGCTCTGAAAGCATTCTTCACATTCTTGTGTCCAAACAAATGGAGTATCCTTCCGGGTCAAACGGGTCAATGGCAACACCATGGCTGAAAATTCTTTAATGAATCTCCGGTAATAACCAGCCAAACCCAGAAAACTTCTTATTTCTGTTACTGTCTTGGGTCTCTCCCAATCAACAACTGCCTCTATCTTGCTAGGATCAACTGCTACTCCCTCAGCAGAGATAACGTGACCCAGAAATTGCACTTGAGAAAGCCAAAATTCACATTTAGAAGGCTTTGCATATAACTGTTTCTCTCTGAGAATTTGCAACACAGTTCTCAAGTGACCTTCATGCTCTTCCTTACTCTTGGAATATATCAGGATATCATCAATAAACACAATCACGAATTGATCCAGAAACGGCTTAAATATGCGATTCATGTAATCCATAAACACCGCAGGAGCATTAGTGAGTCCAAATGGAATTACTTGATACTCATAATGTCCATATCTAGATCGGAAGGCAGTCTTCGGAATATCTTCCTGCCTAATTCGGATTTGATGATAACCCGACCTCAAATCAATCTTTGAGAAAGACACAAGCACCCCTCAACTGATCAAGCAAATCATCTATGCGAGGGAGAGGATACTTGTTCTTAATGGTAACCTTATTCAACTGACGGTAATCAGTGCACAATCTCATGCTACCGTCCTTCTTCTTAACAAATATGACTGGTGCTCCCCACGGGGACACACTTGGCCGGATAAACTGCTTAGCCGAAAGCTCTTCAATATGTTTCTTTAACTCGGCTAATTCCGGTGGTGACATCCTATACGGAGCCAGAGAGATAGGCCCCACACCAGGCAACAGATCAATCGTGAACTCAATCTCTCTATGAGGCGGAAGTTGTGGAATTTCATCTGGAAACACATCCACAAACTCCCTCACCACGGAAATAGTGCCAATCTCCTCATGACTTCCGCCTACTAAACCCCCCACAAAGACATATCCCAATGCCCCGGCCCTCAAAGCCTTTCTAACCTGCAACACAGATAGATATGGGGAAGAACTAGTAGCAGAATCATCAGCATCAAGCACAATCCTTTTACCGCAGCAGTCTATCATAGCACAGTTCTTTGACAACCAGTCCATACCCAAGATAACTTGAAGGCTGATCATAGGTAAACAAATAAAATCCAGCACGTAATCTCGGCCTTCATATTTGAACTCAACATCTTTACACAACACGGATGTATAACACTCCTCTCCAGTAGCAGTAACCACTTTCATTGGAGGGCGAATGTCATACATTTGCAAATTTAGCCCAACGGCCATAAAATCAGACATACAGGAGTGTGTAGCTCCTGAATCAAACAACACTTCAACATCCATATTATCAATGTAAATTGTACCTTTCACTAGATTCGGAGCCTTCTCCGATTGCTGACGGTCCATGGTATATACTCTACCAACCGTCTGAGACTCTAGCATAGGTTGAACAACAGAGACCGGAACAGCAGTAGCTTGAACTGCCATAGTCCTTGCTTCATTCTGAGGACACTGCCTGGAGTAGTGACCGGATCTTCCACATTTAAAGCAAATCACCTCACCAGTAGCACATGGACCTCTATGCTCTTTGCCACATCCCTTGCACTTGGGAGGAGGTCCTCTATCAACAAACTTCTTCTGAGTACCGGGTTTTTTGAACAAGTCAAAGGGCTTATTCGCATTCAGCTTCTTGCCTTGCACCTTCCTGTTCTTCCAATAACCTGAGCCCGTTGCTTTATTGGAACTAGGTGCCTGGGCCTCAGAAGACTTCTTGGTTTGGGACACCTTATACACTTCCTCCACCTTTCTACACTGGTTTACAAACCGACTGAACTCTCGGATGTCACAATTTGACATCTTCCGAGACATCTTTTCATTAAGACCCCATTGGAACTTGGAGGTCATTTCAGCCGGGGTGGGTAAGGCTCGCCCATAGTTGGCGTATTTCACCAACTCATTGAATTTTGAGAAGTATTGGTCAATAGACATCGACCCTTGTTTGAGATCGTTATACTCATTCTGCTTTTGTTCCCTAGCCTCTCTAGGGAAGTAGTTATCCAAGAACAATGTCTCGAATAACCGCCATGTGATCTCCCGACCTTCAGCTTCTAATGGCTGCACGGTATTTGTCCACCAATCTTCTGCTTCCTCTTCCAGCATATAAACAGAGTAAGCCAACTTCATTGCGTCAGGGCACCTCATCACCCTGAATATCTTCTCCATCGCTTGGAGCCATTTTGCAGCCGCCATTGGCTCATAACCTCCCTTAAAAGAAGGAGGTTTATGTTTTCGGAAAGCCATTAATCTCCTTTCCTCCATTTCATGATCACCGACATTTTCAACTTGAGGTTGACGAACCTCGGTGTGATGACTCAGACTCCCAGAGTGGTGACTACCTTCACCCTCATTGTTACCCACTCCACCCTCTTCCTGTGACGGAGGTGGAGAAGGCGTAGCAGTGTGAGGAGGAGGAGCGGGTTGCCGGTTCACGGGCCTAGGACCCCTCAACGTCCTCAGCTCGGTCATCATCGCGGCCATAGCAGTCCGCGAGTCTTCATTTGTCTTTAACAAATTTTCATTGGCTTGCCTGCTAGCAGCCAACTCTCTCTGAACGGCTGCAAGAGCTTCAGCCACGGGATCAGGCGGTACGCCCGTTGCCCCACGGCCACTTCTAGGCCTCACAAGAGTAGCCAAAACAGGTTCTGGCTGAGCATTGGTGTTTGATGGTCCGGGGTTGTTTCGGTTCCTCGTCATGTCACTACACATGTTACACAAAGAAGTGAGTTGATCAGGCCCACACTTAGTGATCACAAATGCAATAATCATCAAGAGTACTAAAACAACTATAAAGCATCAAACACTAAGCATACTTAACAATAGCTAACAGTTATTCCCAACGAAACTGCTCTGATACCATATAATGTAACACCCCGTTCTAGAACCGGTTTGTTAACATCGCATTATGATATTAAGCGCAGTTACAATCACATGGGTTCAATTAAAATCCGGATAAATTTTTCATTTTAAAACGTACCGAACTTATAATACCCAATTTCGTGATCATAACCAAATTACCTTGCGGAAACAGATAAATTAAGCTTAACATCATGTTCATTTTCCATTTTTAAACCTTTAATTTACTTCTTGTTTAGTTCAATACTTCTACTATATTGTAGGTTTCTTCATTAGCTACCTGTGGCTTCAAACCGTGCTCAAATCGGAGCACTGTAGCCCAAGTTAGGACAATTTGGAGCAACACAAGAGAGTGTTGGTCACAGGCCCAGCGCGCTTCAGCGCGCTACCGGGCGCTCAAGCGCGCGCTTTCGGGCGCTAAAGCCTCCATCTGGGCGCTTAAGCGCACGGAGGCAGTAAGCATCAGCATTTCCAGTGTGGATGGGCGCTTAAGCGCGCAACAGGGCGCTCAGGCGCGCTAGCCTGGGCGCTCAAGCTCCCACTGGGACGTTTTAGCGCGCAGGGACAGAAGCATCTCCTCCTTCAGTGGCGAAGGGCGCTTAAGCGCGGACCAGGGCGCTCAAGCGCGCAACCCGGGGCGCTTAAGCCCCACCCTGGGCGCTAAAACACGAGGGGGCAGTAAGCCACCCAACTTTCTGCAGCAAGGGGCGCTTAAGCGCACGCCAGGGCGCTCCAGCGCGCAATCCTGGGCGCTTAAGCCCCCACTTGGGCGCTCCAGCGCGAGGAGGCAGAATGCATTGGCACTCGCAGGGGCAGCAGGGCGCTTGGGCGCGCTCCTGGGCGCTTAAGCGCGCTGCCAGGGAATTCCAATTCCCACATTTCTCAAGTCCAAGCCTAGGGGAAAATGCATCCCCATTACAAACCACAAATGTCCATGCCCCAAAACTAAATCCTAGCACTCATCCAACCTCTCCTCATGAGATTTAGCTAGAATTTGGGCAGCATGACCTTTGTTTTCTCATCGTTTACCAGTTTAAACGAAGAGGGTACCTAATTGATTTTCAGCCCAACCAATTCAACAACTCAATACATAACAAGCATGCATATATTGAATTCCAAGTAGGCATCATTTACATTACATATCCTTTACAAATCATAGAACTTAGCTTACAAAACACTATGATCATTCCCTTGGCTCCCATCAACAAAAGGTGTAACCAAAGGCATGAGCATAGGCTAAGTTCATCCAATGAATCAAGATATACAAATGATCATGGGCTTTCAAAATAAAATCCTATACATGTCAACTACAAAAGGCATGCATAAACTCAAAGAAGTGCCATATTTCATGCATAATCCAGATATGGCCACTTGCCACCAGAGGCTCCTGCAGCATCCTTACCTGAAAGGGGGTCCCCACAACACGGGGTGAGATATACGAATATATCCAGTAAACCAGGGGTCCTTGGAGCATCTCTCCACCCCACAGTTCCATATCAGTGTAATAGCAATAACAATAATAATGCAGTAAATACATATCTATGCAAAGTGCAATACATCTCCAGGAGAAATCCCTCGAGCTCTCAAGCTGTCCTAAGGAAACTCAGATGCAAATAGTCCTACTGGCCAGCTAACTACCAAGTATGATTTACGCATCGTCATGCCACATACCAACATAGGGAAACACCATCCTATGCCACACCAAATGCATACACATACGTATAACAAAGCATTACACTATTTTATTGCATTTATATACACAATCACAACCTCCACCCTTTCAGGGCTTGGTAGAACCGTCAAGGGAATTACACCCAAGGTCCGAAGGCTTACCTCAATGCTTCAGTCAACCTTTGTTCTTCACCAACAGTTTCAGCAATCAACTTTTACAAACATACACCTATCCAATGGAGCTAATCAAGCTCCATAGCTTGCTCCAATGGTTGATCACTCACGGTTGGTCCAAATGTCTCAATCCTAGACATCACAAGGATCCAATCAATCATTCAACTCATTAATTGTTCAACATGCTAGAATACTAACCAATCCAAGCATGAATTTTCCAATATTATGAGCAATTATCAAAGGACTATCTAGGCTCATTTCCACCGATTAAATGACATTCCTAGCATTTTCCATAACATGCTCTAAGCTCCATTCTTCCTAGAACATAGCTAATTCAACTACATTTCATAAAAATCCCAATTTACTATTCACAAACCCTAACTCATGCAAATTCCAAGGAATCATGAGGTTCAAGGGTTAGAATCTTACCACCAATGGTCACACAACCAAGGATTGATGGCTCCTCAAGCTTCAATGGAGGTAGAAACTCTCAAAACCCCAATTTTCACCAAAGGGCCGAATTTTTGAGAGGTAATATCTCTCTCCACAATGCTCCCCACTCAAAACAAAGCAAGGATTATGAAAGAGGGAAAGATTTAGAGTGGTTTAGGCTTTTGAATCACCCAAAACGGTTGGGATTTGCTCCCGCCGCGCTCGCTTCTTCTCTCTCCCGTTCTTCTTCTTTTTCTTCTTCTTCTTCTTCTCTATTTTCTGGCGTCGACGAGTTTGGGGAGGGAATTGGGTTCCTTTAGTTACTTTATCACTTAACATAGGTTAAGTGGTAACATGTGGGTATTAGTTCGCCTATCTATTCAACTCCACTAATTACCAAACTTTACCCAAAAGTCTGGAATATTATTCTAGGAATATTACTATTTTTATTTTTATATTTTGGGTACTTTCACCAGTACCCATTTATACCCCTTAATTTTCACTGAGTACACTTTTTAACTCCAAAGTGACTCAGATTCATTTAATTTAGCATTATACTTAATTTCACTCAGTATAACATGCTTAATTAATTAATTATACTTGATTTACTAATTAATTAAGTTGGGCTATTATAACAATATATAAAGAAACACTAATGGGCTTAGCCCATACCTAAGTCAAATCCTAATGAAATAAGGAAATAGATCTTTACAAATAATAAAGATATTCTTTCCAACACTTATCATTAATAAAATGAAGATCTTTGGAGCTCAAGAATTTATACCTTTCGCAAAGTATTCCAGCAAGAAAAAGTTTGATTAGTTTGTGCTTAATTTAACCTTTTATAACTAACACTGAGTTATTTTTAGCTGTATTGTGATATTTGGATTTTGGGGCTTAATGTCAAGGTTCAAGGAAGTGAATTTTAAGTGTAAATTGAAATTAATTGGCATTAGAAATTATTTTTTTGCAAATTTCTTTTATATTGAGATTAGAAACTTAATAGAAATCGTGGTTGTTTTACTCTTGCAAGTTCATGAGATTTTTTTCAACATTAAATTTTTTATTTTTTATTTTGGCATAGAAATTTTTAAAAATATATATATATTTAAAAGAAGTATTTAATTAAAAATCCAAAAAAATTCATCACTCAATTCAATCCGTTCTTGAGTATCACTAATGCACCATTGCCTAGTTCAGTGGTCTGATCAAAGAACTTGTCACTCTCACCTTAAAACTCAACACAATTGAAAATATCCAACGTTATGGTCGATTCTGAGGGAAAGAAATATTGTGACAATACAGTAATTTACATTATTTATTTTTTCTATTGATGAGTACATAGTTTTCTAAGACACTGTTACAAATTACAATTCCTTGTACGTATAACAATAAGCAGTATGAACAAAGCCTGGAAACATGCTTTGTACATATATGTGCAATAGAGAAGACAGAAACAAATGAAATTATAAGAAATGACAAATGTTACAATGTAATATTATAAGCTCACACCAAATGGCATACTTGGCTTCATATGCTCCGGCAAGTTCTTGCTTTTGAGTAGGACTACTACTTCAGACATTGTTGGTCTTGCAGCGGATGATGCTTGAGTGCACAGCAAAGCAATCTCTATAACTTTCTTTATTTCTTCTGCATCATTGTCATGAGGGTCCAATGTATTGTCAACCAACTCCAAGTGCATATCTTCCTCGTACAATCTCCATGCCTATTAAAGTAAAACTCAAAAGTTCATTCAGCGGAATGTCAAAAGAAAATTGTTGGCTTCTTGACCATTTCAATGCAATTTGCTAAATAAATTACTAAATTGATGCAAAAGCGAAACATTTTATCAAATTAATGTAACAATACAGGCATGGGATGTGCATATTCAAGTCGCGCATTGATTGCACATCTTGCACAAGGACAAATCAGAGTCTGCCACTTGGCGTGTGTTACAAGAATTTAAAGAGCACATGGGATGTGCACATTCAATACCTTATTTTGGTTTTGAAGTTACATTAAAAGGTTTGATATTTCTCGTGTTGAAATAAAATTACCTCCTACGTACACATAAAAGTATGTTGGATCCATGTGAGGCCATATAAAGATAAGATAAAGAAAAAGAAAATATGAGCCCTACATACTTTTATGTATATGTAGGAGATAATTTTATTTTCCAGAACACGAAATACATTAAAATGGTCTAAAGGATGAAAACTGCCACTTTTGTTATGTGGTTCTGAGAAATTGCTTACCCTTTGAAGGAGGAGTTCACCTTCAATATCAGCCCTCAATTCACAGCTCTTTTGGCCACTTATGATTTCTAAGACTACAACACCAAAGCTGTACGTATCGGCCTTCTCTGATAACTGACCATGGATTGCATACTCAGGTGCTGTGTATCCCCTGAAATGTGCACAATGTTTATAGCAGGATTGATATAAGAACGTCTATGCATAGCATGTGGATGGAACATTAAAATAACAATGATAATAATAATAATAAAATTGTCTCTTTTATTACATCTACCTCTCTAATAAAAGTACATGTTTGGACTTACAATGTTCCAGCAAATTTTGTGCTAAGATGAGATTGGTCCTCTGGTAGAAGCCTTGCCAACCCAAAATCAGCAATTCTAGGCTGAAGATCCTCATCCAAGAGAATATTGTTAGTCTTTATATCTCTATGTATGATGCAAACATGGAAATCCTCGTGTAGATAGGCCAGACCCCTTGCTGTGCCTAAAATAATATCATACCGTTGTTTCCAGTTGAGAGAACCCTTATTTTCACCTGTTTTGAAAATTTAAATACATAGTAGAGTGAGCAAAAGAAGGGGAAAACATATGTAATAGAGATTCACAAAATGCTTTAATAGGAGATAGACATGAGTTTTACCAAATAAGAATCTGTCCGAGCTGTTGTTTGCCATGTATTCATAAACAAGGATTCTCTCTTTTCCTTTACAGCAACATCCAAGAAGTCGAACTAGATTCCTATGATGAACATTGCTTATAAGCTTGACTTCACTTTCAAAATGTTCATCCAACTTGCTGGATTTGCCTAAAATTAATTTCTTGACTGCAACTACTTTACCATTTTTCAGAGTACCCTGTTCCATAAATTGACAATTAAGAATTTTTTGAATTTTGAAAGTGATTTATAGTTATCTCTAGAAGAATAGCTTATGATAAATTCAGCCTGCACTTAAACTAAACTAACTCAGAATCATGCTTGTTTTGAACATGTACTCCAATAAAATGTTGAAAACTAACCAAGTTTACCTTGTATACATCTCCAAAACCTCCTCCTCCTAGTTTAGTTTCATCACTGAAATTTTTTGTTGCAGACTTCAAATCTTTATACCTGTAGTTAATTGGACCTTTCAACTCAGTTACTCCCAATATGTCACCTGATAAGAAATACATAATTAGGAATTTCGTAATAAATGAATGAATTGAGTCATTCATCTGTCTATATTTCAAAAAAATAAAAGAAAGAAAGAGAAAGAACTTATGCATTCCACATTAATTGATTCTGTTCTGGTCCAGTCACTAGGTCTAATATTCTGAGTTGGCCACTAAAGCCTAATATAAGAGCAGAACTCTTGCATATTTACAACCTGTTTGAATCCTCTCTTTTTTAAGCTAAAACTATTTTTAAGTTCATCATCAACATCAACAACACATTTATCCCAAATTAATTGGGGTCGGTGGTAGATGAACCCACATGAAAGATACAAAACGGTTGAGAAAAAGTAAAAAAAATAAAAAATAAAAAATAAATTAATAAATAAATAAAATACACAAATAAAATAATAAAATAAAATAAAATAAAATAAAAATATATGTATATATAAATAAATAAAAGTAAAAAAGAAAGGGACAAGAAGAAGTGGGGGAAATGAAGGGGAAAAGGACTAAAAAATGACCATCTGGAACATAGGAATAACAGCTGGTCTAACCCTCCACCATACTTATAGTTTTTCTCCATTCCTTTCTAAGACATACTGTCCGCCAATCTATATCTCACTCCACTAAATCTTGTTTTACTACTTTCCCCCAAGTAAGCTTCGGCCTACCTCTGCCTCTTTTTGTGTTTAGCTCTTGGTAACAAATTCTGTTCTTACAGGAGCATCCATGGGTCTTCTCATCACGTGCCCAAACCACCTCAATCTATGTTCTCTCATCTTCTCGGCTACCGGTACTACTCCGACCTTTCGTCAAATATCTTCATTTCTTATCTTATCCATCCTTGTGTACCCACACATCCACCTTAACATCCTCATCTCTGCTACTCCCATCTTATGCTCATGTTGCGTATGTGCTACTCCCATCTCTGCTACTTTTAAGTTAACGTTAAAAAAAAAAAAAAGAACTTAAAAAAAAAAAGAATTAAAAATTGTTCGGTGATTACATAAAATTTTAGGTTAAAAGCTCAAATTTCATTTCAATAAGAGTTTAAAAAAAAGAGCTTTTGGATTTTGACTTTGGTAAGAAATCATAAATTCAAAAACTTTCCAAACTGTCTCACCTCTAGGAACCCACTTGGGTTTCTTGTACCCTCTTAGCCAGAGAAATAGTGCAAGGAGGATCACAATCACAATAAGACCTACAACTCCAACAACAGCAACAATAATGGCCCCATTCTTGCTTGAACCTCCTGCAAGATAAGAAAGCAGTTAATCCCAGTTCCAAATCATATAAACTATTCTAGATGTTGCTGTGCAAGTGTGCATAGAGCAAGCATCCACTTGACCATTTTTACCTAAATATACTATCATTCAACCAAAATAAATGTAGAGGAATTATTCTCATTATACCTTTTAAGAAGGGTGTGATATCAATGGTCTGGTTATCAGCAAAGAAGGGTGTCTCTGAATATCTCATAAAACACCCAGCATCAAATGCTTTACCATCTGTATTGGGAAAACAACTTTGTATGTTGTTGTATCCAACTGTTAAGCAATCAAGACAACCACTCTCTGTGACATTTTCAGCACATTGTGCAATGGCATAGATTGCACCACCAGCAACTTGTGTCTTGGTAGCTGCAAAGAAACCTGTAATTTTGGGTGTTGCTATTTGCAGATCCATTAGTGCTTGTTGTGCAACTGCGTCAAAAGCATTGGCTCCAACTGCAGTCTGATTTCCACAAATCACACTATTGCCAGGCATAGTGGTCTGGTCAAAGAAGCCACTGCTCTCATACCTCAACACATTTCGAAGTATGGAATATCAAAGTCAATACATCAACATTATGATGTCAAAACATTTTCATTATGTTTTTATTATACAGTATAGTAATAGGGAAATGCTTTTCTCCTTTTACGTAAAAGAAGAATTGTCTCCTGCTGAAACAAAAATGTGGGGCCAGCACTTAGAAAAGAAAATAAAAATAAAAACAAAAAATTGACATTAAATTTAATCTATGTGTAATGTTGGAAATCGACAATCACACAGAATCCAGAAAACAGAAAAAGAGATAAGAGTAGAGAGATTGACACGATGATTTACCCTGGTTCACCCAATATAGGCTACGTCCAGCTTGTCTGTACTATATTCACCTCACCGCCACTCGTTACAAGTCTCTCGGTTTACAAGGCAAATATAAATAGGATTACAAGAAACCCTAACAGCAGTTATTCATGGGCCCAAGCCCAAACTGCTAAGAAAATTACAATAGAAACAGAGGCCTAAACATTACCTAGCCTCTACGGGCCTGGGGGCGCTGCCCCCAGGACCCCCGCCCGCTCACCTGGGAGCGGGACCCCAGTTGCCTTTCTGCTGACCCCGACAATTAGGGCCAACATCATCATGTGAAATATGAGCCATACCCAACATGTAAGAATCAAATCTTCTCTGATGTAAAAGGAGAAAAACATTTCTCATAGTAATATTCTTTGAAGTACATTCAAATTTCTCAACTTGCATGCTCCGCACACACAATTGTACCAATGAAGAGGCGTAAAAAGAAAAAATAAATATAGTAAGCAGCCACAAAGCATCACAGCTATATAGTATTGATGCATAAAAATTATCAAAGTCTTCAACCCACTCCTTACACAAGAAAATCATTAAACTAATTCTACATGACATGTTAAGCAAAATTATATTTCAATTGAAAAAAAAAATTAGAAATTTTTTTGATAAATAAATAACCTTTTTATAAAAAGAAAACTCAAAACAACAATTTTAAGGGCATGTTTGATTGTGTTCTTTTTTTTTTCTTTAAACTGGTTTGTTGAATAATTAATAGAATATGTGTTTTGTGTGGGTTTTTTTTAAGTTAAAAATCAAAACACAACACAAAAATAACTTAAGATATTATTCTCTAAATTTGATTTTAAAAACTACAAAATAGTTCTAATTTTTTTAATTATTTTTTCAAAATAGGCCTTATCAAATAAGTTTTTTTTTTTTCTGAAAATTAAAAAATTGTTTTTGAAAACTATTCACCAAACAAAAAAAATTGTTTTTGAAAACAGAATTCAAACAAACCCTTAGTTTTCTAAAAAATTTATATCATAAAAATACATTTTTTTAAAACCTATTCAGAGATACCCAATAATAATATAGTCAACTCAAATGTGTAAATAGACAGTGTAACCAACTAACCATTATATTATTTATGAAGCATATGAAATAAAAAATGGAACAAATGATAGGTGGAATTGTACCTAAGGAAGCAACCATCATAAATGACACGGGCACCGTTGGCTCCGGCGGAGCAGTTGCGGATTTGGGCGGCAGCCGTGGCGAAGCAGGCGGCGCAGTCAGTGTTGGAGAGGTAGTTTCTGCATTGAAACATAGCATAGACAGGGTCTGTTCCCATGGCTTGTTGTGCTGTGGCAAAGTGCTTGCTTTGGTTATTCACCTTTGTTCTCAACTCTTCCAAAGTTGAGTTTAGATTTTGGTAGAAGTTTGACAAGTTTGTTGCGTTGTATTGGCTACAACCCTTGTTGAGTAAACGTGTTTGAGGGTCTCCTATTGCACCATGAAAGCTCCACCATGACCACAACATGAACAATGTTAAGGCTAAGAGCTTGAGTTGCTTCATATTCTTATGAGTCTCAAAGTTGTGTTAGAAACTTTGAAGAAAAGATGAGAGACTAAAAGGTGTAAATTGAAGGCTATAATAATAGTATGGTTTTATAGTTTAACAATAACAGCTTTTAATATCAGAAGGTTTTTTAGGAAGTTGTTGAAAGGCCGTCTTCAAATTCCCACTTCTCGATCCCTGAGAGGATAGATTATGTTTAAAAATCTACAGAAAATCATATGAATGTATGAAATGTATAAATTATTGTTTTTAACTAAATGTATGACGTTACTTGATATAAAATTTTGTTGTCTAAAACAATGACTCATATACTATAATCACTATACTTTAAGCGTCTCACAAAAAACGAGTCATTAGATACTGAGGATTTTTTTCACCCATGCATGGTTCATGCAATCTCTTGTCATATTTGTGAAATAGTCATTTCCTTGATAATATAGAAAATAGACGACAAAGAAGACGAATTTTGTGGAGGACCAAGATATTCAAGACAGAGGAGTTTAATGTATATGTAATATGTCAGAATATTTGAAATTCTATTAAGATTATATTTTAAGATTTACAATCTATTTTCGTTTACAACCTCTTACAATTATATCTTAACCGTTGATTTTCGTCAATCAACGATTATCATTCATTATGAATTAATAATTAATTAATGAGTTTGATTTGCGAAAATAATAATCGTTGATTGGCGAAAATCAATGGTTAAGAAATAATCGTAAGAAGTTATAAACGAAAATATGTTGTAAATATAACCTTCCTCGTATTTTAATATAATTTGTAGTATCGTAGATGATATCTTAAAAGATTTGTTTCTCTGTTCCTTTATAAGTCATGATTTGTTTCTTTATTTTATAAGTCCCTATTTAATACAAATAATGTTTAGTGTTTTTTTTTTTTAATCACATGAATTACCTCATAACACTTAATATTTAATCTCTATTGTACTTTCTATCTTTTCACCTCCTTGACTAAAACCTTAGAATTTCAACACAATTGAAGGATAAAATATAAATTGATATGGGAAAAGTCAATTTAAACCTCAGCATCTCTGTTCTCCACAAAGGTTGAATTCGAATCTTTTTTGAAATCTCAAGTACAACAAGGAGCAGTGGTTGCTCTTGGGTACATGTCTCATCAATTCTCTGATATTCTGTGCGACATTTCACATTAAAGCCATATTATCTATATGCAAAATATGATGCTTTCAATTAAACTATGCACTCCGTGTGCCTGAATTAGTACTTATTGGGATGATACTGGTTTGGTTTCTCATGTTAATAATTCAATGGTCTCAATTCCAAAAGCAACAATGAATACAGTTTGCTTAATAAGCTTCGAAAAATAAGGCCCACCATGGATGGGAAAATCTTGGGTTTAGATGACTTAGGTTGAATGATATTTACATAGCATTCGCATTGGAAATTAAGAATTGACAATCATCATTAATCACATTTACTGTTAATGTGAAATAGCGACAATTAATTTGGTAATACTCTCAAACAATATTATAAAAGTGAAATTATCATATAGCAATTTTCTTAATTGGTGATAACTAAACTATAGGAAGATTATAAAATGATTTTTTTTTTTAATTTAATTGTTGTCAATGTGAAAACGTTTGGTAAAAATATTCAATGAGTTTTACAAATTATCAAGCAAAAGCATTATTTAATGAATTTAAAAACTCGTGTTATTAATTTCATTAAATGACAGTAATATATAGTGTAATTTACATGAAATTTTTTTTTTTTTTTTGGTAAGCTAAAAAATTACATGAATTTACTTTTATATATATGTATTATACAATGATAGCACTAAGGTTTGAACATATTACCTCATACAAACTATCTAAACCTCTTAACACTAAACCAATCGTGACTTATAAATTTCATTTTTATTAATAAGCAAATAACCAGGCTAAGATCAAATTCTATTATATTTGGTTTTTACTATCATTAGTTCTTTTAATACTCCTCACATTTTTTATTCTCTACAACTGTTCTGTAAAGAGAGGCCCAAGCATTCGGGTTCAAGTTCTGCCCCCAAGAACAGAAGACTTTTATAAAAGGAAGAAATTCCTCCTGAGCAAAACGAGGGAAAAGTTAACATATATATTCTCCTAGGTATCATATCCCAATCTTTATTTTCCTTTGTAGTCAACTTTACTTTTTTCCTAACATCTCAGTCTTCCTATTATCATTGAAAGTTGAAAATCCTTGATTTCCTTCTCTCTTTTTTCAATCTACTTTTTCCAGCTCAACTTTCAATTCTTTGATGTTTAGTAATCAAATATTTTCATAATCTATTTGAAGTCAAATAGGCACAATTGAGAAGTCTACAAACATAAATAATTAGCAAACAATACATATGTGAATTAAGACCTTATAGGGAGAGCTAAACAGACCACAAACCTTTCTCTTAATTACTAAAGCCATCACCTCCTCAGAATTTATTCTCGTAATTGGAGATTGAAGAGTTCAAAAGTTGGCTTAGATTTCTCTACCAAAATTGACATGCCTCCATTTGTATTTTTCTTTAGCTCTTGAAGACATGAGGCTGAGCATCATCATTTTGTTATCACATATAGTCAAACTTTCAACATTCTTTAGCTAATTCTCCATGACCAAACTCATGATCTATATAACAGGATCCTTTTTTTGTTCAACTAGTTTTGAGTCCATATCATTGACTCCTTCACTTCGTGCAACAAGCATAATTGGGTAGCTACTGACATAAACTGATCAAGAAGATCAAGAACTGCTCCGCCTCCCATTATCAAAAAGCTATGAATCACTATATTCTGGATAGAATGTCATTGACAGCCACAACAATGTTCTCGTAACACTGCCAGACTTGTGGTTCATCTTTATCCCTTGCTGCATAATCTAACTGCATCATTTTTCACCATACACGAATAACTGTCAATTGATAACCAATTACTACAACAAAAATAAACTCTTAATGGCAAAGTTGTCTGTCAGGATTTCAAGGCAAAACCAGAAATTCAACTTGAAGATCAAGTCTCAGTTTATCAAATAGTTTCTAAGTAAGAATTTGCCATTGTTCTACTCATAAAATCGATAGCTGTCCATGCCAAAATCAGTTTCCCCAATCAATAAGCAACAAGTAATTGATAGTAGATCATTTCTCTGTAAGTACAATTATCAATTTGACGTAACAAAATGAAGAGCATCACACGGGTAATCCCTGTGATTGTATATCCTCTGTAACCTTGTACTTTCTAGTCATAATAAAATTAACTTCTTCTATCCATCTATATAATATCGAACTTGATAGATATCTAAAAGCCACCGTGCATTTAATAATTGATGGAGCTATATGAATGGGGTCAAAGTCAAACCACTCTAGAATTTAGAAAAATTGGAGACTAGATAATGACAGAATATGTGTCATTTAAGACTAGGAGATTAAAAATGCACCTTCCACTTTCCTGATGCATGAAGATGGACATGCTAAGTACTAGTATATTTGGATCGGCTTTTTTTTCTTCTCAAAAGCTGCTTTTTTTCAAGAAAAAAAAAGTATTTATCACTTTAAGTTCGTTTGGACATGTACTTTTTAAAAAAAGCAGAAGTCATCAAAAAGTCAAAAATCTACTTTTTTATAAACTAAAAATTTTAACTTCTAAAAAAAATAGAAGTTAAAAGTCAAATATTTTTATAAAAATATAAATAACTTCAATTTTAGTACAAAACACTTCTAAAATAAGTAATTAAGGAAAAGATAAAATCTACTTTTTCTAAAAGCTCAGACAAAAGGGTTCTTACTCTAGAAACATTGTTGAAGATAGTAAAATAGAGCTTCCTTAGTTGGGGCCTCTCAATTCCAGGTTTGCTTTGGATTATGGTATACATATCCTTCTTCAGGAGTGCTGCTCTCATTCTCAATGCCTTTTGTGCAGCTTTCCAAGACTCTGACTCTAGCAAATCCCTAACTTGTAACAAATCTTGTGCATGAACCCTAACTCCACTCTGGGCCTCTTCAACTGTTTGACCAGGAGCCACAAATCCAAAGTCAAATGCATTTGCACTTTGTGTCCTAAAAATGCCATCTTCACCCAAAATCAAGGAGGCCATGGCTGCCAAAAACCCCAACCTTCTTCTACTGATTTTCAATGAAAATTCCTTTTGCTTTGAATGCTGGAAAGAAGGTTTGACACAGCATGTGAATGTTGGAAACAAGTGTGTCAAGTTGGGTTGCAAGATGAATGGTCTCAACTCCATTGTTCTATGAACTAACCCCTGACAATATCAAATGTATTAATTACTTCACATGAATTGTTATTCCTAAATTATATATATTAAGAAAAAGAACACAGCTTTATATGATTGAACATGATGCTTGATGATGAATTGAAGACAATATAGTGAGTAACAACACCGCATTAAGAAAAAAGAAAAAAAAAATTGAATCGACCCAAAACAAATTGAATGCAAAGTTCGTTCCTTTTTGGAAGAGAAGTTTGGAATCTAGTACATGAAATTAGAATAGAAGAAGAAAAAACGAAAATGAAGTGAGATAATAGAAAGTTGAAGCTGGTAAAGAACCTTACCCTATCTGGATCAAAGATGATGCCAATTGAATGAACGCCAAAATTGTGTGCCCTAATTTATTATCTTCAAATCCACGAGAAGAAATTAGAGGAAGGGTAGAACTAAAATGTCAATGAGAGTGGTCAATTAAACAATTTTTATGATAACCATTCATCGTCGGAAATCGAAATCAACGGTTAATACGTGGTGTGCTACAATATCCTATCTCTAATTTTTATTATATAAATGTTGAAGTGAAAATACATTTGATAAATTAATATTTGACGAATTTATGAAAATAGTAAGGATTAATAATATTATTTTAAAAAAAAATAAAGGACACTACCTAAAAATTAAATTCTAAAACATATTTATTAAACTAATAGTATATTTAAACAGAGAGGTATAGTTACTACTTTTTTTGTTGTTACTTGTTATTACTAAATCGTAACCGTTGATTTTCGTCAATCTAATGATTATAATTTATTAGAAATTAATAATTAATTAATAAATATGACTTAATAAATTATAATTATTAGATTAACGAAAATCAACGATTTAGTAGTAACAAGTAGTAACAAAAAGAGGTAGTAAATACTTAGACGTGTGTATTGTAATTAAAAAAAAACCTTAAAATTTTGTGTTGTACAGCTTTTCCTTTAGCAATCCCTTTAAAAGTTATAATTAAAATAGAAAAATAAAAATAAAGTACTATCAGAACGTAAAACATACCAAAATTAGTTTTAGAAATTCATGAATAATGCTATTTTTACAAAATTTACACTTTAAATGATGTTTGGTAGATGAGAAATTTTTAATCCTTACCGAAGTTATGATTCCTGAGAATATAATGGAAAAGTGAATTTTCTGAAGATGTTATCAAAAAGCTATTTGGTAGTAAAAAATAATATTGGGATATTAGATAAGTTTCTTGATTCTTATCAATTTTTTTTACTTAGGGGGCGTTTGGTACAGGAGAAATTTTTATTTGTCCGAGAATTTCAAATTTCAAAAATATGATTTTTACATTCAGTTTACGATAATATCCGAAAATTTAAAATTTAAAAAAATTCAGTTTTCCGGGAATCCTACAAAATACCGCATACCAAACGGCCCCTTACTTTTTTCTATTTTCCCAGCAATCTTGGGTGCTATTCTTGGATGAATTTTTTATTCATAATTTACACACAAAACAAATTCTCATATAAATAATTTTTCCGAATAAATTTTTTGAAATGTGATACCAAATATAATCTTGTTGAACTCTCACTTTCCTATATATATATATATATAACTCTCTATCAAACACCCCCTAAAACTCCTTACCTACTTTCTTATAAATAATTGAATAGAACTTTGAATTTACTGAAATGCTTTTTTAGTAATTTATATTGGGGTTTGATGTTTCAAAGAGATAAAATTATGTGAAGAAAAGAAAAAAAAAATGGGCTCCATATTTTTATATGTATATAGGAAATTATTTGATCTCCTGGAATATAGGAGACATTAAACCTTCTATATTATGGAAAAAATATTTATCCTTTTAATCGTTGATTCTTGTCAATTAATGATTATAATTTATTGCGAATTACTAATTAATTAATAAATTTTGACCTAATAAATTATAATCGTTGATTTTTGATAAAAATCAACGGTTAAAATATAAAATGACATAAAATTATATCTTTTAAAATTACAAACTTTTTTCCCATTATATTATACATGTATCTCAACAATTTATGCTTTCAGCAATGTTCAACACACTTTCCTTTCTTTTTCTCTTCATTTATTTCCTTACTTGTTATAGAAAATGAGAAGGACCATCATTTGACGTTACGTAATTGCCTTTCCTTTTGAAAGATTTCTTCTATTCTTTTCTCTTTTCTCCTCAAAATACAGTAAAAAGTAAAATAGAAGTTTCATTAAACACGCTTTAAGTCATTAACTATCATTCATTCAAAACCCTACAGCACTTCCACTTATTTGGAATCAATAAAGATGAGAATTAACTTGCATGTTTCCTTAGTAAGAAAAAGATTAGCCACTGTCTCCTACCAAACAATACCTTTAATTCGAAAAGATTGATGGAAACATGAGAAGATTATAAAAGTACAGGAACTCAATTATTCTTGTTAATGTCATAGGAACAACATCAAAACAAATAGTAAATACAAAGATTACACTAATTTTTAAGCCAACAAAATCAACTTAATCTTGTCTCACACAGGCACGACAACTTTCTTCCTCGCCATGCTTGGTCTTACAATTTTTAACATTTCAAGGGCAACTTGAAATTTAAATCAACATCAAAAACTGACTGTTTATGTGCACACTTGTAGAGATTTTCAACAACTTTTATTGTTTATATTTTGTTTTTAACAATTTGTCACAAAATTATACTAATATATCATTGGCTTAATTGACTCAGTTGGAAGTATTTGGAGAGAGTGACACACTAGACAAACATGCATGTGAACCCAAATCCTTCATTTTTGACTGACTTCTTTCAATACATAGTCTCTTTGTTTGCACTAATTATTAGTGAGAAAACTCCAATTAAGAATGCTACTTATAAATGGACTGTTGGATTTATTGCATGTGTCTAAAAATAAAATTATTACTAAACAAACGGATAAATTGGAATGGGTTGTTCCGCCTTATTGATTTTGAATTCGAGTCTTGAGTATATATTTATAATAAAAACTTAATAGAGTTTTTTTTTTCTGTGTGTGGTTAAAAAGAGAAAACTTTATCTCCTTGTAATCCTACCCAATTAGAGTAATCAATAATCTGATAAAGAAATAACGAAGAAGAAGTTTAACACACCTTCTTAGAGCACATGTGATTAAAGGAAATTTATACTTCCTTATTCTGAATGACAAGTAGCATGGAGAACAATTTAAAGTTACAATTACATTTGCATACATAACGGGGAAGGATCCGTTAACAAAATTTTTTTACAAATTTATACAAATCGCAATATGTTCTCTTGAAAGAAGATAGTGTGATTAGTGTTTTTCCGAGAGAAGATAGTGTAGTTTGTAAGAGTTTGTAAACAAAAAAGTTTGTAAATATAACCTGCCCCTAACTATATAACTATAATTGATTTAGATTGCGCTAGTTATATTCACCCTTAAACGTAATTGTGAGGCAGAGGTTATGTAGTTAATATTGAGGTTTTGCAATAAGATTGAATATGCTTGTGCTTAAAAAAACAAAAACAAATTAGACATATTACTTTTTCTTTGAAAGTTTTTTGAGTTTTGTCATGCTTGTGGACTTTGTGGTGTATATTCATAAGATAGTGGTTGATCTATTTTCTAAATATGAGTTTAAGGCTCTGTTTCAATACTGCAAAACAGTTTTTTAATTTTCAAAACAAAACAAAAAAACTAAAAAACTCGTTTGGTAAGACCTGTTTTGTAAAAAATGTTTTGAAAACTATAACTCTGTTTTTTTTTTTTAAATCAAATTTAGAGAACATATCTGAGTTGTTTTTGTTTTCTGTTTTGGTTTTTAACTTTCAAAAAGAAAAAAAATATAGAAAATAACTGTTTCCATAACTATTTTACAAAACAGTTTTAAGAACAAAAAAAACCAGAACACAATCAAACAGGCCCTAAGATTTTGCAATCAATAATATTATACTGTAAAAATCTTTTAGAAATAAATTATCCAAGTTATTTTTTAGTGGAATGATGAAATTCGCATTATTATTAATATTACTATTAAATTGCTTATATTAATTGAGTATGCTCACTTTAAGGTTGCAATATGATGCAAATAGAGTATGCTTTTATTCTCGTTTCCCATATACATTCGTCATTTCCATATTTGACTTCAACATGGGGTGATTCGGTTGCATGATTTTGAGTTTAATTCTAATGCTATGCTAATGTCATATTTTATTTTGTTTTGGTATCCTATGCTAATGTCATATTATTATTCAAGTTTGTGTTGAGATCTTATTTAATAAGTTTAACGATATTAATAATTATATAAAATATAATTATTAATGTATGCGTAAAAAAAATGTTACATTGACAGAATATTATAAATAAATTATATTTTTATTTATTTATTTTCAACAACAACAAAACTCTTTTTTTCGGTTGGAATATGTGTGATGTCAATGGCAAGAAGAAAAAAAATATTTGTCATTTTAAATATTTTTTGTTGATTTTTTATCTTCTCTCTTCTCTACAACTACAATACTTTCTCTTTCTCTCTTCTTTTAATTTTATGAAGGAGAGAAAATATAAAAAAAAAAAATATTTGTCATTTTAAGTATATAAGTTTGTGTCATTTTAAAGTAAAATTAAAATATTTTGATACATATTTAAAGTTTTTTTATTCTCTTTTTCATAAAATTAAGAGGAGAGAGAAAGTGAGAGTATTATGAAGAAAAGAGAATAAAAATTACTAAAATACAATAGTTTTACTTAAAATGACACGAATTCCTATCCTTTAGAACAGTAAACACATTTTCTATATAAACAACCATCAAATTTATAATAAAATACAGTCGTTTCAGTTAAAATTATATTTTTTTAAGACTAATATTTCTACAATGAATTTAGATAAATTATCTACGTTTAGTCCCAAAACAAATTCGTTTTGGGTTGAAAAATTAAAAAACTATAATGAGAAAGACTATTATAGCCCTGAAACAAATTATAATTACAAAGTTACCTTAATTTCTGCTACAAAACAACGTCATTTTGGGCTCAATGTAGATAACTTATCTACATTAACTGCATAAAAAATGAAACTTTTTTAAAATGACAAATATTTTTTCTTTTACAAGAATTGAAATATTTAAGGTTCCATTTTAAGTTTTTACGTTATCTTAACCTTTTACGAAATAAATATTGCCAACATATTAACCATTCACCTGTAACTTATTTCATAATGAAATAATATAGTAGCAACTAACAACAGTTATAATATTTCTAACCTAATTAAATAGTAAATTACATATAATTAAGTAAATTAGCATGTATTAGTGAGTTGAAATAAGTAAAAGGTCTAATTAAAGTAATTAGAGTCACTTTTGAGGTAAAAAGTACAGTCAGTGAAAATTAAGGGGTAAAAATGAGTGTAGGCAAAAGTATCCGAAATATAAAAGTAAAAGTAACAATATCCCTAGAAAAATATTTCAGATCTTTGAGTAAAGTTTGGAAGTAAACGAAGTTAACTAGATAGATAAACTTTTACCAGTTAAAATGACTTTCCTAAGTTAAGTGGCAAAAACACAAGCAATCTTCATTTATTCTTCTTCCGGCGGGCAAACAGAGAGGGAGAGAGGGAAGCACCATTGTTGAGCCACAATACCATAACTCCTTAATTTCTTCATATTTTTCACTTATTCCAAAGCCTAAACCACTTCAAATTTTTCCCTCTTTCTTACCCCTAACTTAGCTTTGAGTGGGAACCATTGTGGAGTGAGATTTTGCTTATGGGAGGGGGCAAAAATTTGACATTGGAGGAGCTTGAGGTAGAGTCTTCCATTCTTGTGGTTTAGAACCCTCACCTTGGATCATTGTGGTTGGATTGTGGTAAGTTTTCTATCCATTTTGGTTAATTTGAATGAGGTGCATGTTTAGGGTTTTAGTCTATGAAAATGCATGAATAGTAGGGTATGTTAGAGAGAGATTGAGACTAAATCCCTTTGTAAAATTTGTTATGAATGATAATTAAACGATGGAAATGAACTTAGATAGCCGTTTGGTTATTGTTCAATATCTTGAAAAATTATTCTTGAAAGTGTGAATTTCTTGAATTGTTGAGCCTTGAATGATTGTGTCCATATGATTGTTAGGATTGAAGCAAGTGGACCAATTGTTAGTGATCAAGCCATGAGGGAACCAATGGAGCTTGGTTTGTGTACTTGAATTATTTCAAGGATTGGCAAGTAGCCTCACCTTGTGGTCAAGCATTGTGGTGCCTTGTGTGACTAATGTGAATGGAAGGATTCATTTAGTTACCATGGGACTATTGAGAAGTTGATAGAATATGCACCTTAATGGAGGTGTTGAGTAGGAAAGCTTTTTTTAATAACGATTCCAAATGAATTATTTGTTGATTGAATTCTAGATTTTGTTTAGGTAACATTGGTGATTGGAAGGAATTATCAAGTGACATACCAAGAAAGGTTAGTGTGGATAAGTGAGCTAAAAGAAATCTTGCAAAGGAGAGGAAACATCAAGAGGTAAACCTTTGGATCTTGGAGGTTAATCCCTCTTGTTGTTCCACCATTGCTTTTATGGAAGTAATGGTTAATGAATGGATGACTGAGTGGTAATGTTAGTATTATGGTATGTTTGCATTCATATAGTATTGTTTTGTCATTGCAGAAAGGGCCAATGGACAAGCACTAGGGGCTAAGTTGTAAGCTTAGTGGAAAGGACTAAGATGCAACTGAAGCGTGTGTGATGATTTGATTGTTTAATTCTTTGGCCATTTGAATGCACGACTATGTTGTAATTAAATCATTGCTGTTGTTGCCTCTGTATATATGATGTAGTTCATGCCATGTGGATACTAACCTTTCATGCAGGAAGTGAACTCTAGGGTTAGAGGAGCTCTCCAAGAACCCTGGGTTTATTGAGTTTTATCTCACCCCGTTTGGGGAATGCTATTTCAGCTACTAGCATGGATGATGCGGGATGAGGCAAGAGGCCTGAGTAGATGGCACATGATAGCTTGTCATTTTGGGATGCTATATCATGTAGGATTGTTAGATGTATGTGCCATTTACATCATCGTATGTTTGTGTATTTTGAGACCATATGATGTATATTTGAAGGACTTAGTGCATGATCATAGTAGTGGTAACTACATGTTGTTTGTGAGCAATGGCTTTGATCATGTCTCTTTGACAACTAAGTTCTTTGGCATGTATGTTATTGTGAAGAATATTGATGTAAAATGATATTATGTTGTTGTAATTTAAATTGGTGCAAGGAGTATTTAAGGGATTCAAGAAGAAAGGATGGGATGTAAGAGCCAAAATATGTGTTGGATATTGTTAGTCATTCCTACTCTATTAGGTGTTAAGAGGATGGTGAAAGAGGGAGGAATTTCCTCATGAAGTTATGTGAAAACTTTTAGGGTTGAGAATTAATGTAAATATAAGGATATTATGGTTTTTTTATCCATTTTTCATATCCTATATGATAAATTTTGACCCTTGTGTCTTAATGGAAGTTATATATCTTTTTCTTATCTTTCCAACGAGACTAAGATTGCGTCAATCGGATTAGTATAACTCAAGTTATGAGTAAAAGACCAAAGTAGATTGAATGATCCTATTTTGGGATCAATCTCCAGAATTGTGGCGCTATTAGCGCTGTGGTGGCACTAACCGCGCCAACATACAGTGGAAAAATGCATTTCCTGCACTATTCGCGCCAGAAATTGGGAAATCCGCTGTTTCGTGGCTCTATTCGTGCTGGGCCAAGTGAGTTTAGTACCATTTTTTAGAAAATTCATAACTTGGGCTACGGTGTTTTGAATTGAGCGCAGTTTGAACCCACGCGTAGCTAACGAAGAGATCTATAATATATTGGAAGATGAGGACCATATAAGTAGTATAAAATTTCTTAAGTAACTAAAAAGTGGAAGTGTTTAGTGTTGAATAACAATAAAAATGAGTTTTTAAGCCTTGTTGGTCTAAGGGGACTACTTGGCACACTATGGTAGCAAAGTATAGTCTAAATAGAAGTACATTAAGTGTTCCACATCTAGTTTAAGTTATGATTACAGTTATTGAAATTGTTTTAATTACAGAATTGATTTTAAACATAATCGTTTATAAATGAAAAGGAAAAGTTTATCCGCCTTATAATACAATATATGTGATTGTAACTGCGCTTAATGCTATACGTAATATTAACAAATCAGTTCTAGAACGAGGTGTTACAAAAGTAGTTACTTAATATATATTGGTCATATATCACCCAAAAGTTGGTCAAATTAAAATAATGTATTATCTAGTATATGATTGATTCATGTTAAGTACACACGTAGAGGCAAATTATTGATATATTAGCTATATATGAGTTTTTATGAGTTAAATAAAACAATATTTGTTACAGAAGCTCTTAGTATCACAATGATATAAAACCATTAATAGAACAATACACAATTTTTCAAGGCATAACTCAATTTGCAAAGAGCTTACCCAAAAGTGAAAAGGAAAAGGGAGACACGTTCAGTTTATCTTGCCCTAAAATAAAAAGATACTATTATAAAAAAAAAAAAAGATTATCATAGCAATGTGTAAATGATGTTATTAAGATCATGTTGTTAAAAATGTTATAATTTATTTTAAGTAAAAAATACTTATTATTTTTTTGTAGGTAAAATAATTATTTAGGCAATTCCGATCAGGATGGTGATTAAATAAAATCTCTATAAAGTAATGATTCTATTATTCGAATCGTGGATATAATTGATTTTTAAACAATAATTAATTACTAGAAAGAATAAATTAAGATTTAAAGTATCATTAAATAACCGACCTACAATAAATATTCAAATAATAAATAAGTTTGACCTCAATATATAGTTCATAGACTCAGCTTGCACATATTATTCATTTTTTTTCCAAAAGAATGTGAAAAAAAAATCCAGTCACAAACAAAAAATGTTAAATTACTTCTGCTTTCTAGTTTTGTGCTGTAATATTGGGCTTTGTCCCTTTTCCTTCATAATTCTATTGATTATTTAGTTTTATTTTGGAGAAAAATATTTCTGTTTTTAGTATAAAAATGATTTTTTTATCACACTTGCGTAAAAGTAAATGAGTCTCGTTATAAAGAAAAAAGAGATAAATATTAATAAGACTCGCTTATTTTTAGATTTGAATCCTTTTATGTTTAAAAGTAGTCATATGGATATAGTGTTTGATCACAATCTCTTATTGATAATGGGATAAGAAAGAAAAAAGAGTATGATTTTTGAATAAGCGGTTGTTATCAAACAACATGATCACTTTTAAACACGAGAGTATTCAAATCCCTTAATTTTATATGAGTGTGCTATGATGCACGGACACGTCATTATTTCTGAAAAATGCGTGTCAGATACCAAAATGTGGTAAACACTCTAACATGTTTTGATACACCGTCAATGTTTATGCAGATTCAAATTTTATTTTATTTTATCTTTTTAACTAAACATGAAAAATTAATTTATAAATCAATATTTTCGGTTATGAAATTTGATATAAAAATTATTTTTACTTTATATTTATGTTATGAAATTTAAATATTTAAATGATTATACGACTTATTATAGACTGTTATATGTATTAAATGTAAACTATATTATATATATTAAAAATATCATTTAATATCAAAAAGTTTCCTAACTAATCAAATAATATTTTTTATAATTAATGTGTCGAAGTGTCATGTCGTGTTATATTTCGTATCAATATCGGTGTAACATAATGAATGTGACAGATAAATTTGTTCCAGAATAAAAACTGAAATATTAATCCCTTTATTTTTTTTAACTCTTTATTCTTTTCATTAATGAAGTTCTATCTTTTATAATGAAAGCATTAATGATACTTTTATTCACTTTCATTTTGAAAGAATTGCTCACAATTAAAATAACTGTTAAACGATTGTTGCTTTTATTTCATTAGAATTTCAGGTGTAAAATGAGTTAATACAACAAACGAATTTTTGTTGTTGGACTAAACCTCTAATTTAGATTGTTTATTGAGTTGAGCATGCCTGATCAACACAGATAACTTTGATCCAAACTAACTTGTGAAATTTGAAGTTGGGTTGGATGATTACATTATTTCTCTTTAGCTTGAATTAATTAAATCTTAGCTTATTTGGATATTGATTAATGAATTATTATTTTTCATCAAATAAAAATTTAACTAATGGAATTACATAAATTTTTAATATTTAGAGTATTTTAAAATAAACAGTAATACAATTTTAATAACTTTGAAAAGTTTTCAATGCAAAACAACATTTTTATTCCAATAATATCTTTGCTTTTAACTTTTTCTTGCTACTTATTACACTTCACATCCATTTGCATAGCACGCGCTTCCCCCTCTTTCTTTCTCTAACTTTCTCTCTCTCATACAGATATTTTATTTTATTAAAAAAAAAACTATTTATTAATAATAATATTATTTTATGGTAATATTTTTTACCTCAATACTCCGTACTTGTGACAGTGACCGGTGAAGGATGGTGGCACATGCCTGCTGTCACATCAATCAAAATCAACGCTCTTGATTATCAAGTACGGATGATCCAACGGCTCAGATTATTTTTTCACCCCATAACTCTCAACACGAACTTTCTCTCTCCTACACTTTCTCTCTCTACTGCACCATGTCCAGCTTGGTCGGGACCCCTTATATTTGGCAAAGACCCTTTTTTTAATTTTTCTCTCTCTATCATTCTCTCTCCTCTCTCATCACTGTGTGCATTTGTTCAAAGCCAAAAATCTTCACTTGGTGTCATTCGATAGTGATATGCCACAAAAGAGGGTCTTTGGTTTTCAACACTACACTTCATTCTTAGCTTTTCATGGCGATCTCGAAGGACGTGCAACCGTTGCAGGTTAACTCCAATTGGGTTTTGCTTCTGGGTCATGGCTTTGCTTGAAATTTGCAAAGAAAAGGAAAAAAAAACTTTTTTTTTTTTTGGGTGTTAGCTGTTGTTGTTGTTGTTGTTAGTGTGAAGAGTTAGTTCTGGGGTTCTTACTAAAGTGATAGTGGTTGGTTGTTCTGAATTTGTTAGGATGTTGTGGATTTGGGTTTTGTTTGATTTTTTAAGGTGATGTTGTTTCTGGGTATGGAGTGCATTGGATAGGTGTAGGAGAAGATACTGGGGAATGCAATGGCTTGAGGCAAATTGAAGATAGTGTGGCTTTGAGCTAGGGTTTCATATATTTATGTAATTGTCAATTATATTGTGTCTTTAAATAAAAGAGTAAAAAATAAAAGAAGATAGAGCTTGATGATATGAAGCTTTCAACAGCAGGATTGGGTCAGCAGGGACATGAAGGTATCCATTCTAATTCTCTCTTTTTGTCTTTATTTTTTTTTTTTAATAATTTGAGCAAACATTCAGAGCTCTTAGTTTTGCTTCTTGTCAGGACTTGTATATAAATATTAGGTCTCTCTTTCATACCCTTTTCTGTTGCTAGAACATCCTTGTAAGTTTTTGTTTTTCTCTTTTTTGATAATTTGATGTGAATAATGATGGTAGGAGGGGAGAAGAAGTGTCTGAATTCTGAGCTATGGCATGCATGCGCAGGGCCCCTGGTGTCCCTACCAACTGCAGGGGCTCGTGTTGTTTACTTCCCTCAGGGTCATAGTGAGCAGGTTTTTTTTATTTTTTATTCCCTACTTCACTCTAGATAGTTTCAATTTGCATAATACATAAGATACAAAACTTGGGTTTGTAGCCAATTCAATGGATTCTATAAATGGAAATTTGAGCTGAAGATATTGAATATTGATTCCAGGTTGCTGCCACAACTAACAGAGAAATTGATGGGCACATACCCAATTACCCGAGCTTGCCACCACAGTTGATTTGCCAACTACACAATGTAACAATGCATGTGGGTATATTATTATTATTTTTTTGTTTAGTTATGATGGTTGAGTTATGGTTTCTTACCTTTAGAGTAAACTCAGTGTACTCGAGCACGTTTTAATTTTCAGGCAGATGTTGAAACAGATGAAGTATATGCTCAAATGACCCTACAGCCATTGACTCCGGTATAATGTTGTTCTTTGATCAACTTGATTTGTGTGTTATGAACCTCTCTTTGTGTTTTTGGAATTTTAATTTGCATTTTTAATTGTGGATGTAGCAAGAGCAGAAGGATACATTTCTTCCCATGGAATTGGGCATTCCAAGTAAGCAGCCCTCAAATTACTTTTGCAAGACATTAACGGCCAGTGACACTAGCACTCATGGAGGGTTCTCTGTTCCTCGTCGTGCTGCTGAGAAAGTTTTCCCTCCACTGGTAGTGTATATATTTTGCCTTTGTGTTCGACTCTGGTTGGACGTGGGTTTATTTCTCTTATATTTGGGCTATGCAGGATTTTTCACTGCAACCTCCAGCACAAGAACTAATTGCTAGGGATCTCCATGATGTTGAATGGAAGTTTCGACATATTTTTCGGGGTAGGACTCTAGTTCTTTATTGAATCCAGTCTTATGATCTTGTTATTTTATAGTGTAAGTTTTAATTGTATTGAAGAATATTTTGGTAAGACATATTTTTCATTAGAAACATATGCCTTTGGCACCAATGAAATTCTTGGATTACTGGTTTCTGCATTTTTACATCATAAACATTAAGATTCACCATTTTAGAGGGGATCTTTTGCTAAGATCTCAAAGCAACTTGGGCACTTCAGCAGTCTGCACTATCTGCTACATCTTAAAGATTAAATTAATCTGCAAGTCCTGTACCTTTTGGAAATTTTTAAATAAGTTATAGTTTAAAAACTATAAATAGATTCGTATACTTTTTAAAACTTTTTCAATGGGGTCCCTGAATCTAGATTATTGTTAGGTCCCTACTGAGACTCAATTAAAAATGTTTTTGAAACTACAGGGACTCATTTATAATTTTTAAACTATCGGGGAATTATTTAAAATTTTAAAAGTATAGGGAAGTTCACATTAATGTAACTTATCTTAAATGACCAAGATCTAGGAAGCATCCTGTTTGCACATGAATCAGATATATATTGCATACTATTTGCTGGCATTTTTCTTCTGTAGTTTTCATGTGTTTCATGAACTTGTACGGAAAATCCATCATCTTCAAGATTAAATCCTAAATCCTCTGTTGTAACTTGTAACAAATATCATTTCAACTGTTATGAGCAAATGATGCAATGAAGTGATCAGATCTCATTAGTGCCCATTCTTGTGCATGAGGAACTTGAATAATACCCAAACTTGAGTGATCTGACTGTGGATTGTGACCATGATGGTAGGTTGAATAGGAGATTTTGCAGTTGTGGTAAAAAAATTTCAAATCAATGTTAGAAATTACAGTCTTTTTGTGGATATATACTTTTACACTTTTTTATTGAAGAAGATCTAAATAACTTTGGAATCATTTGAATCTGAAAGTTATCCAACAGTAAGTGAAATGATATTGTAAGGAAATTCTATCTTCCATTATAAATATGGGGATTGCTCTAATCCTTCGTGTGTTCTGGAGTCAGAAAATCTGTTCCTAATAAATTTTCCATATGTAATTGAGATTCTGGCTTTTTACTTTTTGGAACCCTCCTAAAACTACATTGCAAACAGTATCTCAACCAGTTTCCAACAGAATAAACTTTATACTGTGAAAGCTGTCTTATCTCTTACAAAATGTCCTGCAAGCTACTGAGCCACACAAAATGATTAATTTGGCAAGCACAACTGTTTACCATGGGAAATACGGCCAGTTTGAAGGTGGAGCTGTAGATTGGTTCAATTATGTACATATTTAGCTCTTTTAAACTAGACAATTTTACAAGGAGCATTAGCTTCTGAAAAGGAAGTTCCAAAAATTTCGATCTTCAGTCTTTTGCTGGTTTTCTTTACTACCCTGTGTTAGGGAAACATATTTTATCAATCCTCTTGTAATATTTGGTAGTTGTAATGTTTAAGAGAAAAATGGACCAAAAAATGTAATAATTACATATTTTCAATAGGTTCTTTTCATTTCCTGTTGTTTTAAATGAATGTCTTGAATTTGTCTATTTAGTTTTTGGCTTCAGAGTCAATTATTCTACTACAACAGAAGTATCAAACTTTTAGTGCACTATTGTTAAATTAGAGATGTGTACTAGAGTCATTATTATTCATACTACGTATACATGATCATAAACTTTTAGGTCTATAGTATTTCCTGCACTTGCTTATGTGCCTCTTGCTTGCATATCATTTCAGGACAGCCAAAACGACACCTTCTTACAACGGGCTGGAGTATATTTGTTAGTGCCAAGAGACTTGTGGCTGGCGATTCTGTGCTTTTCATATGGTATTTGTTTCCTTTAACTCTTTTGGCAACCTTTTCTTTCCCTTGAATGCTAAAAATTGATTCTTTTATGTTTTTCCTATGTATTTTCACTTCCAGGAATGAGAAGAATCAGCTTCTTTTGGGAATACGTCGTGCCATTCGACCACAAACTGTAATGCCATCATCAGTATTATCCAGTGATAGTATGCACATTGGACTTCTTGCAGCGGCTGCCCATGCTGCAGCTACTAATAGCTGTTTTACTGTTTTCTATAATCCAAGGTTGTGAATGTCTTAGTTTCCAGTTGTGATACTTCTTTATAAGAAATTATAATACTTTTTTTGACAGCTACATCGTGGGCAGGGCTAGTCCATCTGAGTTTGTCATACCACTTTCAAAATATATCAAAGCTGTGTACCATACACGTATTTCTGTTGGTATGCGTTTCAGGATGCTTTTTGAGACTGAAGAGTCAAGTGTGCGCAGGTACTTGTAGATGTCAGTTATTATTTTTCCTTAAGGAATAGTTAATTAATTTTTTTTTTCTGGTTCTTGAAACTTCAGATATATTTCCTATTATACTACAACTCTTCCAGTTAATTGTATTTTTTAAGAGGTAGACATATGAATAATACATAAGCTGTACCTTTTAAATAAGTAAAGATAGTAATAGCTTGCCTTTGCCTAAAATGAGGTTGATATTTCATCTGCATGTATACTATCTAAGGATGCAAGTTTCTGGATAAGCTAGTGAGTAACGCATATCTCGGCACAGTTATAGAAGCCATGTAGCAAACACCGTAGTAATACGAAATAGGTCAATTGAATAGTTGGTTATGAGCTCTAAATTTTGGTATGTGAGAGAAAAAGTTAAGCAGATGCGATTTGAAGAAAGTGGACACCAACCTATGTTGCACTGACACTGATACGGGACACAGAATACGACACGATATGACACTCCGACACGTTAATTCTAAAAAATGTTAAATTTCGACACATTAAGACACGTTTTGATATTAAGTAATATTTTTAATCTATGTAGTGTATATTGTATTTAATATTCAATAATTTAACAAAAAAGTGAAGCTAGACTTATAATACCAATCAATTTTGCAATAAAAACATAAGATATCCTAAATATTTATATTAAACTCAATAAAACGGTAATCGTAATCCAACAAATTTAATAGTTGGTACTAAAAACGCAACGCAACATTTGAATTCTTTTTTGAGTCTCTGGAATGCGTGTTGGAGTGTCGGATAGTGTCGGAGTATCAGGGAGTGTCGAAAAGTGTCGGACACGACACGTCAGGATTTTTGAAGTATCGGTGCTTCATGGACACCAACTACTAAATGCTTTGGGAGGCTGTAAGCCTGTAAGTGTACTGTTCTACTTCTACCTATGGTTTTGAATTTTTTGATTTTGGGTCGTGAGACAAAATGCATAGGGGTTGCAATCTGAAGGCAGTGGAAGCCCGGAGCCTAGTGGAAAAAAATCATCCTCTGGTAGTGCTGCACCATGCTATTTTGCCTTTACTTATCCATGTCTCCCCTTTGTTTTGCAGGTACATGGGTACCATAACTGGCATAAGTGATCTGGATCCTGTTCGGTGGCCAAATTCTCATTGGCGCTCTGTCAAGGTGAGTCAGATAGCAGTATAAACGGTTCCTTTTGTTATTTATAAAAATTAATCCCACTTTGCAATTGTATACCAATGATGAAGGTTGTCTTCTTAGATATCTAACCATACTTTATGAATGCACTTTTCAATACTAATCTAATCCTGTTTCTTATAATTTATTTGGTACTTCTTTTCCCTCATCATTCCTCATCAAACGATGAGAAAAACACTTTTAAGCTATAAATCAAGGCCTTGACCTAATAAAAGGGTTCAATTAAGAAAAAAACACTTTTAAGGCTGTTAACAACTTTATTTATGTATTTTTGAAATACAATTTTAGTTTATTATTGGTTCATTGGTTGTCTGATGCATCGGGAACCATAGTGCAAATATAGGTTTTTTCTCATTTCCTCTTATCATACGTAATTTCTATTATGCTTTTGTGAATCTATTATAATTTACAATTGTTACAAGAATTGTTTGCATGGTTACATATCAGAGGTCTTCAACATTTCTTCGTTTTAATACCCAACCAGTTGCGTTAAATCCTTCATTAAGTGGATGTACCCTTTATGGGTGCTGCTTATTGTCCTGGAGATCATTCGACTAACCTAAACCGTAAACCTATCCCATTATGATATATCCTATACATGCCATCAATCAATCTAATTTTCAGGATTTCAGCATTTTTACCTTCCGCAAGTCCTTATTTAGTTTTCCAAATTTTAGAATCCTTGATTGCTGTCAACAAAATATTCAGGAAAGGATAGCTGTAAGGATCAATCTGATATTTATTAACTGTGTTATTTAAAGCACATATTGTCTTTTCTATATTATTTGTAAATGTAAGCCAACCTAGGGCAATTGATGAACAGTACTATATTTCTATATATTTTTGTAATAATAATACTTGCATATACCCTTGCTCTACAGCTTTTTGATTCTGGTTTCACTTGTTATTGTTGTTATTATGATTATTATTGTCATTATATTTACATAACATAAATAAAGAATGATAGGTATAACACACAATGGTCCTTTGTGATTGTCCCGGACAGCTACAGCATGTTTATAGTTTCAGGGTTTAATTTCATTAGATGTTTTAAAAAATTGCTTTTACTTGGTCCTTTTATCCATTGTGGATAGGTTGGTTGGGATGAATCAACAGCAGGAGAGAGACAGCCACGAGTATCATTATGGGAAATCGAGCCTTTAACAACATTCCCAATGTATCCATCACTATTTCCGCTTAGGTTGAAACGCCCATGGCATCCTGGCACCTCATCTTTGCATGGTACATTTTTTCTCAATGCCGACCTTTTTATTTATATAGATTTCATTCTAATTACCAACAAGGGTTGGGTGTGGTGGTAAGCAAGCCACACTCTCTCATTGGGAGGACCAAAGTTCAAACCTTGGCATTCTAATTGTGAAACTGGGTTCACAAATGTCCACCTGTTAACTATTTGTTTTTCTGATGCTTGTGTTTTTTAGCTATGGCATTTCATGTAATTGAAAGCATTTGATAGTTGAAATTAGTAAGATACTTCATGCTTTTTAATTTTTTTTTAATAAAAGGATATTTTATCTAAATTAGAAGGATTACAAGGTGCAAGGATAAGATATCCTCCCAAGACAACCATGGGATGTTTTCGTTTTTGGATTTGGATACGGCCATGAGATGGTATTTTTAATTATGTAACTAGAAGTCTAAATTTTTTCTAACTTCCAAGTTATCCAAATTGCTTTTCTAACTTTCAAGTTATCCAAATTGGTTTTCTAACTTTCATATTTCTTTCATTCTTCATGTCTGAAACAAAGGGATTAGATTTCTTTTTCTTTCTTTTTTGTTAATCCACATTTAGGTATCGTAGTGTCTCTAATCCCCTCTTTTCAAACAAATGGCCATGGTTATTTTGAGGGTCTTCTTTTGTCTCCTTTCTTTACCAAGGATCTTGTTACAGATGGCAGCGATGAAGCAACTAATGGGTTAATGTGGCTGAGAGGTGGACCTGTAGACCAAGGTCTCAATTCCCTAAATTTTCAAGGCACTGGTATGTTGCCCTGGATGCAGCAAAAACTGGATCCAACTTTACTAGGAAATGATCAGAATCAACAGTACCAAGCCATGTTAGCAGCTGGTTTGCAGAACCTAGGTAGTGGATATCTCATGAGGCAACAAATGATGAATTTTCAACAGCCTTTCCAATATCTTCAACAATCCGGAAACAATAATTCTCCTTTGCAACTTCAGCAGCAGCAAGCAATTCAACAATCAGTGTCTTCTAATATGCTGCAGCCACAAGCCCAAGCACTCACAGAGAACCTGTCTCAGCACCTCCTTCAGAAACCACATAACAATCAAGATGTCCAAGCACAACAGCAGCAACATAATTATCAAGATACGCTTTTAATTCAAAGTGATCAGCTCCATCAGAGACAACAATCCAGTGTGCCTTCACCATCATATTCAAAACCAGATTTCTTGGATTCAAGCATAAAGTTCCCTGCTTCGGTTTCCCCTGGACAAAACATGCTTAGTTCACTTTGTCCCGAAGGAAGAGGCAGTCTCTTGAATTTATCGAGAAATGGTCAGTCCTTACTGACTGAACAGTTATCCCAATCACCATGGACACCAAAGTATGCACCTATGCAGGTCAATGCCTTTGGCAGCACAATGTCACATGCACAATATTCTGGAAAAGATTCTGCAATGGTGCCACCACATTGTAATTCAGATGCCCAAAATCCTACTCTCTTTGGTGTCAATATTGATTCATCAGGCCTTCTACTCCCCACCACTGTCCCTGGTTATACCACTTCATCTGCTGATACTGATGCATCAACAATGGCAATAGGAGAGTCTGGATTCCAGGGTTCTCTCTATGCATGCATGCAAGATTCATCAGAGTTTTTGCAAAGTGTAGGGCAAGTTGACCCACAAAACCAGACCCGAACATTTGTCAAGGTATAATTCTGAAGTATTCTGCATCCTTGGGACCCTTCTTTTATTTAATTTAGTAGTTTCATTTTGTCATTCCGCAGGTTTACAAACCAGGGTCAGTTGGGCGCTCACTTGACATCTCACGGTTCAGCAGCTATCATGAACTGCGAGAGGAGTTGGCTCAGATGTTTGGAATCGAGGGGAAGTTAGAAGACCCTAGATCAGGCTGGCAGCTTGTATTTGTCGACAGGGAGAATGACATTCTTCTCCTTGGAGATGATCCGTGGGAGTAAGTACAAGTTTCAATTACACTAGTTTGTGATCCAAAACATTGGGGAATGGATCCATTCAGTTAAAATTTCAAATGACCAGATCATGTGAAAATTGTGTCTATTTCTCTCCCTTCATAAATACTCACAAATCTTGATACAGCTCAACCTATTTATTGCCTCTAATGAGAGAAATAGACATGATTTTCACACAACAAAATCATGTGAAATTTTGACATATGAGATTTCATTTCTAAGTACTCTTTCCTTGATTTTTAACTAAAAATACATGCTATAAATCTATAATTATTTATCTCACTTGGTTAATGCCTGTTGACATTTTCTATATTGATGTGCATTTTCTGCATAACCTCTTGCAGATCATTTGTCAATAATGTATGGTATATCAAAATACTTTCACTTGAAGATATTCAGAAGATGGGAGAGCAAGAAGCCCTTGCTCTCAGTTCAGGACAAAGGCTAAATGGCAGTGGTGCGGAATCTCACGACATTGTTTCTGTACCAACATCAATTGGCTCATTTGAATACTGAGATAGTTTAAGAATGTATTCCTTCAGTTCCCACGTTCAAGACAGTTTCTACTTGTTTATTACTTCCGTTTTTTTGTATGATTTGAAGAAAATATACATTATGATACGAAACATAGGACAAGCTTTTGTGCCAATATGAACTTAGCGAACCACCAACTAGAATTAGTGTTATTGCTGTTTTAGCATTTGATTAACCTCTTGCATGAACTAATTAATTTCCTGTTGAGTGGTCGAATAGTATTTTACTCTCTTGTCATTGAAACCACAACTATGTATTCATACTGAGAGATCTCTTAATATGCTACTGCACTGTTTGAGTAATAATTATAGCTTTATATCAAATATTATGTTGTTGCTAGCTGCCTATTTTAACATTTTACAAATATTTATTTTTAAAAAACATTTATTAACAATTGAAAACATTTTGGTTTCCTTTTATTGTTGCAGCTGTCTCTACCCTGGTTACTAAATAGTTATATAACTAGTAACATTCTATTAGTGTATATGTTAATAGGGCAATGTTTTTCTCATGCTATTGAAGAGGAGGAAATCTTCTACATACTCAAATTCATGATGGAGCCCACACATAAAAAATAAAGAAAACAAAATAAATTATTGCACGCAAAACGAACTCTCACTAACATGAGAAGAGAGCTCTCTTACAACATAAGAATTCTTTTTCCCATGTTAATATTATGGGATATAGCAATATGATTTGGTACCAAAAGTTTTGTACGGAATTTGGGTTTAAAGCTCTCTAATCATGAGATTTGCTTCTTCGAATTGGACTAGTCACGAAGCGATGAGTTGATTGGGATATCACAAAAAGAAGATTTTTTACTGACTTTTTAATTAGTGCATAATAATAAATCATGGTTATAGAGAGAAAAAAGTGTTAAAAAGTAAATTGGTAAATAATTTAATGCAATTTTTTTTTTTTAAGTCATTTTATAAAAATATATTTATATCATTTAGCATTTATATATAAAACTTTTTATTAGTAAGAGTTTATTATAGTTGTTTGTTTGAAAAATCATATTTACATGGTTTTGATCACACTAAACATGGGACACGATACGATACTTCGACATGTTAGTTTTAAAAAATGTTAGATTTTGACAAATTAGAACATGATATGATTAATAACATCCTTCCTCCTTCGGATGTTAATGGTCATGACCGAATTTTGTGGACAAGGACATCTAATGGGAGTTTTTCGCTGAAGTCCGCTTATATGGCCATATCCAGGGGTAACGAGGAATCTACCAATTTACCTTGGAATCGCGTTTGGCAGTGGCATGGACCTGAACGGATTCGTACGTTCCTTTGGCTATTGTTAGGAGATAAAATTTTGACAAATGAAAGGCGTTGCAGACGGCACATGGCGGGTTCAGATATATGTCATCTGTGCAATTGTTTTACGGAAACTTCCTTACATGCAGTTAGAGATTGTATTGCAGCAAAAAAAGTGTGGGAGATTGCAGTTAAGCGAGAGGCTTGGGAGGATTTTTTCTCTCTTAATCTTCAGCAATGGGTGTTGTCCAATATCTCTGAGGATCGTAATTGGTCCAATTTGCCATCATGGCCTCTTCTGTTTGGTATCATTTCCTGTTTCATTTGGCAAGCTAGGAATAAGAAAATTTTTCAGGGATCTTCTGTTCCTGCTTATGGCACTTTTAGAGCTGCTATGGTCTATGGTGAAGATTTTTCTTGGTCAGAAAACACGCTTCGGGTTGCTGGTCTTGAGACTAACTCGAATAAAGAGAAATTAGTTTCTTGGGTTTTTCCTTCGGACCCTTGGGTTAAGCTCAATGTGGATGGGTCAAGTATGAATAATGGAGAAGCTTCTGCTTGTGGGGGTGTATTTAGGAATGCTAGTGGAAGGTGGCTTGTTGGCTTTTGTAAAAATCTTGGCTGTGGTAATGTTTTGTTAGCAGAACTTTGGGGTTGTCTCCTTGGGCTTGAGATTGCATGGAGGAAAGGTTTCTGTTTTGTCTGGCTTGAAGGTGATTCCTTAGTAGCCTAGTTTTTCATAAGAGAAGGGTGCAGCTCTCATCATCCAGCCTCTAACTTGCTCTTGCGCATAAGGAATATGCTGGATTGGAATTGGAGGGTTAGAATTTCCCATATTCATAGGGAAGGGAATGGGGTTGCCGATTGGATGGCCTCTTTTGCCTACTCCTTTGATTGGTCTTTACAAGAGTTTGACTCGCATCCTTCTGGTTGTCGTGACAAACTTGAAAGGGACTATGTAGGAGTAGTTTGGTCTAGGAGGTGTTCCTAGTTTCTTTTTTTTGTTTTTCTGTTTCCTGTTTGCTTTTCAAAAAAGAACATGATATGATATCAAATAATATTTTTAATTTATGTAGTGTATATTATATTTACTATTCAATAATTTAACAAAAAAATAAAACTAAACTTATAATACCAATCAAGTTTGTAAAGAAACATAAGATATAAATATTTATTATTTACATTTTATTAAAAAAAATATTTACTATTCTATTTTCAAATTGAAAATCTCTTATACATTCTAGTGAGATTTATTCGGTATCCATTTTTAATTTTTATTATATCAGTTTAGTAAAACATCAATCAATTTTTTCATGATAAGTAATAAAATTTCAAATATTATAGATGTCAGAGCGTGTCAGAGTGTTAGAGAGTGTCGAACACGACACTTCAAATGTTTTGAAGTATCGATTGCAACATAGATTACAGTGCTTAATTTATGTATTATTATTGTATGTGGCACTTTTTATTTGAAAAACTATACTTATTTTATACAATTTTACAGCGTTTTCCTTTATTATTGTTTTATGTGAACTTCATTCCCCTTAGTAAATATTTTCTGTAAGGGTAAAGTGTATAATAAGCTCTAGGTTAGTGAGGTTACTATAGTATTATTTTATGACATGAGTCGGTCCAGATACTGGATCATTGGTTCAACTGAGTTCAAATAGATATATTATTCACATATTAAAAAATATAAATATATTACTTATATTAAAAATTCATAGAAGAAAACTATCAATAATAGAAACTATTCCATATTACAATGATGAATAAAGTGGCAATCTATTATGCAGCAAGCAAAGGGTACCCATATCACAAGAAATAAGTGGCAATCCATTATGCAGCAAGCAAAGGGTACTCGTATCACAACAAATAAATTTTCAAACTTATTAGGTTATACTGCTACACTGCAAAAAGCCAAAAAGAATTCTAGTTTTCATTGCTGAAGGCCAAAGTTTATGTAAGGATTTATCATTTATCTAATCACTATTACATGTTATAGGCTTTCAAATAAATGATGAGATGCACCGTATTAATAAAAGGAAAAGATCTCATAACACTCTTATAGCCACCAAAGACGACAAATACTCGTTTTCAACCAACAAAACAAATGTCAAACTCCTTATCATCAACATCAAAGAAAAGACAAGCAATAATTTCACACAAACTAAAAGAGAGTGGCGCCAAGACTTATAACCTGTGAACTAAAAATATAACACAAAAAATAAAATAAAAATAAACAGGTTAATTGTGACTGGTCCAAACCGGGTTTCGTATAACTCACCGAATCACCGAAGCCCGACCGAATCAACTAATTTAAACATGATTGATTACATGACCAATTTAAATGGCCGTTCGGAGAACCCACCAAGTTATCAAGGCTCAGGTCGACCGACCGGTCTGAATGGGGTTTTAAAACACTTGTATTATTAATGCAAATGATGTTTATGAAATGCAAGTGACATGAATTTTATGTACCTTGCTCAAGTCGAAAGTGCCGGAAAGCGCATTTGTCTTGCGAACGTTGGTCGAGTCAAGCTCATCTCATAATTTGAAAAATTAGTTCCATCGTTGTATTAAAAAAATGCAGATACTTGTCATTCATTTTTTGTTAAATAAATATCGACTATGAATTTGTCATCCAATTTATTTATAACACAACACCCCCCAGAAAATGTTATTTTCACATTGAAAATAATCACAGACGGAAGGGTAAGTTAAGCACCTTTCATAAGGCTTGATAAACTCAATGAACATCAATTTTCATCCGCTTCAGATTTTACCCCATGAATATCCTTTGAATTTATATCTTTTAATCACAATATAAGTGAAATTTCAAGAGGTCGATGTGATCTGAGTTCCACTGTCCATATCACAGCAGGACGCATAAAAACAGCATAGGGGAAGATTTCCCATTTTTCAGAAAAGAAATTTACTAAGAATCACACTCCTAAAATACTACTTTATGATCCATTCCTGCTATTACTAACCATAAAGATGTTCTAGCAAATCCATATATTAATTTATAGCTCCTATTTCTTCCTTATATCTTGTTAAATGACTACGAAGGCTGCACAACAGTAGTGTGCAAAAAGCAGGACTCTATACATGCAATTCAATTGCGTGTTTACCACACTAACCGAGAAGGGGAGGTTTCAGATTCTTCAATATCAACCCCATATTAACCCGAATACACCATTTAAATCCAAAAATTACCTCACGTACTGAGTTGTTTTAGAAGCCAATGACCTATTATACACGCTTCAATTAGAATTCACAACACAATTGTTTTCATAATAACTAACAGTTTCTCAACACTTCTCTAATAAAATTTTATAATTCCAGCTATTAATTCAAAATCTGGCAGAAACACAGACAGCAAGTACAAATGCGTCTCGAGTCTAAGGCTTCAATTATTTCCAACAGCACTGAAGAGGGCAATATAAGAAGAATAACAGTGTACTCTAAGGCTGCAATTTTCCTCATAACTAGAGTAAATTGTATCCTATCACCTGAACGGAAATGCAAATAGCTTGCATTGTTTCCTATATGCTGATTGTTGACAAAGAAACTACTCATGGAAAATAGATACATGCAAGGAAAAATTAAGACCACAAACCCTGTTTCCTTCTACCAAAGCATCATACCAAACGTTATCATATTGTAACCTGACTGGTTGCCAATACTTTCACAACGTTGAACGGCGCAAAATGACTACAAGAGTAAAACCACCCAACGGGTTAACTTAATCCCCAAATCCAATATTCAAATTCAGAGTGAATTGATTTAGAAAGTTCAATCAGTTTAAAACTTCAACTGGCAAGCCTCAATAACAACTTATAATGTTAAAAGTTACCAGATTTTGACAATGTTAATATAAAAATACACAACCACTGACAGTACATAGGATGTAGTTACGCGGAAGAAACTCATTGTAGAAAAGAAAACCAACCAGTTTATCCACCTTTTTCCTTTATACTATAACAGAGAACTAGAAACGAGTAACAGAACTAAACCATTTCCCCCCTGATAAGTAACATTAACTCTCAAAGCAAATGAAACTAGGCTCGGTAGAATTTTGCTTTAGGTCCACCATTATTAGCATTCATAAGAGGTAAATTAATCACATATCACAAGAATCTGCATATAATATTATGATGGAAAAGAAAAACTTCCAAATAAAGGAACATGACACAAAAATGAGTAAATAGTCAAATTAGTTCCTGAAAGATATAGACTCAAGTCATATTATCCCCGAATGTGTATCTTGTAGGTCAAATTAAACCCCGCATCAAGAACTTCAACGATTAAATTAACTAACGGAATATACATTCAGGCCAAATTTCAATCATTCAATGACAAACATAAACGAAGTTATATCTTTCATGAACTAGTTTGACAATTTAGCTCAAAAAGATTATGAGTACAAATATAACATATAATACGATTAGTTCCATCAAGTTTCCACATATCACTAGTCCAAGGCTTCAGCATTGAAACGATCAACGCAGGAAACCAACATCATCAACACTAGGGTTTTCCACTTGAAACTAAAAATAGTGCAAATACATCAAATTCAAAAGTAAACATGTAATGGAAAATACAAGCACTGATACAGGGCAAAAGATAGCACCTTTTGGCCATTTTTCTGTTCAATTCCACTAATATTATTAACAATCCACATGAACCACACGGTTATACTATGAAAAGCTATTCTCAATTTCTCATACAGAATCCTTTGCCGCTGGTGGCGCTGCCTCCGCTGCCGGAATCTTCACGTACCCCATCTTCTTGGGGCTCTCGATCTCCTCGTCGGAAAAATCATCGTAAGCGGCGGAGCGGTAACCGTGGCGGGCGGAGAAGACGGACCAGACCAAGTACATGGTGGCAGCGGTGAGGGCACCGCATCCGACGCCGAAGAGCAAGGCGAGGGCGACGCTGAGGATGTCCTTGGTGCGGTCGCGGAGGGAGGAGAAATCGTAAGCGGTGGAGAACCCTAAGGGGTCGCGTGGGTGCGACGCGCCGCGTTGCTCGATTTCTGCGAGTTTTGGTTGGTGGAACGGGCCGATGTCGCTATCGAAGAAGATCTCTTGGGGATTTCGGTCGATGTAGAGAGGGGTGAGGGATCGGATCTCGGTGATGGTGGCGAAGGTGTTGGAGGAAGGGTTGCGGATGGAGTAGGAGGAGATGATGAAGGTTCTGCAGGGACGCGCGGTGGCAGTGGCGGAGAGGACCACGAGGACCATCACGGCGGCGATCGGAAAACGGAGGAGGAGAGGTGCCATGGCGGAGAGAGAACGAGAAATTGAAATTGAAATTGAATGTGAGATATTAATGTCAAAAAGAAGAGAAAGAGAGAGAATAAGAAGGGAAAGGAAAAGGAAAAGGAAAAAGATTAGAAATTAATAATTAAAAAAATATATTTGTATATTCCCAAATGATTAGGTCAAAAGGAGAAGTCAAAATTAGCCAACTTTTATAATTCATTTGTGAAAATATTTATCGATGAAAGTTATATTTATAATTTATTTTTATTTATAATTTTTTATAATTATATCTTAATTGTTGATTTTTGTCAGTCAATAGTTATTATTTATTGTGAATTAATAATTAATTAATTAATTTAATTTGCGAAAATAATAACCGTTGATTGACGAAAATTAACGGTTAAGATATAATTGTAAGAAATTATAAATAAAAATAGGTTATAATACCTTAATTTTTTTTAAATTTTCTTTTAGTCTAAAAGTGTTTCTAGAACTGTTCTTGTAGAAATTAAATTTGAAACGGAGGTGGCATTAAGTTTTAGATTAGGTTAGAATTGGAGATCCAATTTGAAGATAAAATGAAGGAATTAATCTTTACCGAACTTTCTTTAGGAAATGTTCATCATTGATTCAAATGCAAATACTAAGATATGATCATATTATGCATTACATAAAAGAATGTAGAATAGAGATTGCATTGGATATTTCTATAAACATATTGCTTATGCACAGTGATTGAAGTAGATTGAAGTATTGACTATAAGTTAATCAGGACATCTATATGTAAGATATCTCTAAATGCATATCATACGATATAAATTTACGATTTTGATCAAACAGTCTCTAACCCCAAAGTGTATTGGCAAAATCGAGATCCTATCTTTGAGACACACTTCAATACCAAGTATGCCACTCCTGAGTTACCTTCTTTGATTCTTATAAATTTAAAGATTATCTAAATTTTAGATGACTTTTATGTAAAGGAAGTTTTATGTAGAGGTGGCAAAGTGGGCGGCCCGCCCCGCCATCAACCTGCCAAAAAATGAGTCAGCCCGTCCCGCCCCGCTTTTGAAAGTGGGTTGAAAAACTCAGCCCGTCCCGCCCCGTTTGGCGGGTTGGACGGGTTGGTCCTCCAGCCCGAACCTATTTTACACTGACCAGCTTCGACCCGCCTATGCCCGCCATCAACCCGCCAAAAATTGAGCCCGCCCCGCTTTTGAGATGGGTTGAAAAATTCAGCCCGTCTCGCCTCGTTTGACGGGTTGGGAGGGTTAGCCCGCCGAGCCGAGCCCGTTTTGCCTACTCTAATTTTATGTAAAGTGTCTTCTTTTATTCTTATAAATTTAATGTAAAAAGAAAATCAAGACAATACCTTGCATTTTCTTCAACTTAAATATCCAAGTAGATCCCCATGACAGAAGCTAAGAAATCTTCTCAACATGGTTATTGATTTCGTAATTCACACGCCACACCATTCTTTTACCACAATTCCAGGACCATTAAGCCTACACCTATTTTTATGTACAAGTCAATGGAGAGAGAGGATAAGATAAGTGCCAGCAAGGAAACATATGAGCAAGAATGAATATATTTTAAACAAAGTAGGAGTAGCATTTATTGAAGAAAATATATGATAAAACAATAGCACAACACTAGGTGGCAGTACAGAGCCTTCTTGAACATGCTTGACTACTTAGCCTTCAATCTTGCTATTTGATGCACCTGTAATGGCTAATGAATAATTATGATACATTTATTTAATCAGGGCTATTAATGATTTTCATCAATAAAAGCATGTGTCCCATCAGATACTAAACTAGAATGAATGCATCATATAGAGTTCAGTAAATGTCATATTGTTTCCATGAAGAATTCAATAAACTGGAAGGCGTAGAAGTGAAGGAAGGGATTGTGTTTCCTTGGGTTGGAATCCAAGAACTTGGTTCTCATTCATATTCATTTTTTGTTCCTTTCTTCTTCAATCCATTTTTCCATTCTGCACCTCTAGAAAGCAAATGCACATTTTGATATGTGAATTTGATAATTGTTGCATTTAGATATAATAAACACACATTAAGAAATTCTAGTACCCACATACTCTTCCATTTTCTTGAGAATAGTTTCACCAGGGAGACTCAATTACCCACTAAAGGAGTCACACACAGAAAAGGTACGCTCTTTGTGATTATAAGACGGTGATTATTAGTCAACATACAAATTTTTCTTCAAATTTTCCTACAATAATGTGGTTATTGTTGGCATAATTGGTAATCAGTAATAGAAGGGAAATGGGATTGCTTTCCAATAAGATTGAGAGGGAACAACTGAATCCTGGCGATCACATTTACTCTTGGAGACATGTTTACATCTATGCACATCACGGTCATTTCTTAATCTCTTCTATTGCTCTAGTATTTGCTCTAACATCACACATTTCTGGGATTTTCTTTTCCTTTCTGTTTTTATCAGAAAAAAAAAGCATTCATATCCAGTTATGTAACATATTTTTATGTTTCATATTTGATACCCAATAAAATTTTTTAATACAATCAGTGGAGGTAAATTATAGGATTTTTGCATCATTGTTCAATTTTGCAATTTTCTTGGTGGCTTATAGGTGTATTGTATATTTGTATTAGTAAATCTCAAATACACATTGTCTTTGTGTATTAAGAGAACTTCAGAACAAGAAAGATATCATTCAGAACAATTCTAGAATCAATAAGCATTTTGTCCATAACCTATACGTTTTCCAGACATCAATTTTGAAGTCTGGAATGAGAACCTGTGTTTTCAGTTTATATATGAATGATACTGAAATTGTCATCTTTGTTCTGCCAACTGCTTTGGTGTAAGATACCAGGAATATATGTTGGTGAGGGAATGGTGATTCATTTCACCAGGAGAGCAGGCCAAGAAATTGGAACAGGAACTGTCTTGGACCATCTCCTTATAAGTTCACCTCCCTCTCATGCTATTGACACTCCTTGCCCAAGATGTGGTGACCAAACAAGGAATGATGGTGTAATCTCTTCCTGCTTGGATTGTTTTCTTTCTGGGGGTGATTTATATCTCTTTGAGTATGGTGTCTCACCTGCATTTTTTCTAGCCAAAGCTCGAGGAGGTACATGCACTCTTGCCTCTTCTGACCCAACTGAACATGTCCTTCACCGTGCTTTGTTTCTTCTTGAGAATGGATTTGGTAGCTACAATGTCTTCAAGAATAACTGTGAAGACTTTGCAATTTACTGCAAAACAGGTCTGCTTTTACTCACAAGCATCAATGTAGGCCGGAGTGGCCAAGCGGCATCTTGCCTTGCTGCTGCTAGTGCTATAGTTTCTTCACCACTTCGATTTATGACCACTAGTTTTAGTGGTCTCTCATTGGTTGGTTGTGGCATGTACTGTGTTAGCAGATTGGTTTCTGATGTTGGAGTACGCAGTGATGTTACTAAAGTTCCAGTTGAGAAGATAGCTGAGATTGCCAAGGAAGACTAACAGGGTTGCACAATACTCTGTCGTGTAGAATGTCAAGTTTGATTAGTGTTCTAAAAATGCCTTTGTAAAATATTTACAGATAAAGTTCCCTGTAATATCTGCAGTTTTCATTTGTGAAGTTTAAACATATTTATGATGTTGTTCACAAACAATCTAGACATTTGTATGTGCTTGTTGAGCTGGAGTTAACTTATGTACTCTTGCCAAAATCAGAGTTTATCTGTGAAAAATATTGACTTGTTTGCATTTTAATATGTCATTAAGGAAAACAATAATCTTCCATCTCAGAAACAGATCGAAGTGTTAGTTCTGCTAATGGCAACCCTAACGGAGCTAGAAAACTTTTCCGGAGAGGAGGTGGAGGATCAATACATTATCAGATTCAAATAACCCTCCAAGTTTTGTTTATGGGTTTTCATTTTATCCTTTAACATAACACAACAAACTTTCCTACACTCACAACATTTTGTGGGGCCCACACTTTTTAAAACAAAAAAATAAATAAAAAATTAAAGCACGCAAAACGAATCTCTATAACATTACACAATCACTTTTCCTACAACATAACTCTTATAAAACCCAGGAAGCCTAATATAAAACTTTGTATAAGATTGAGGGGGCAGTCGCCTCCCTAGCCCCTCTAGACTCTACACCTGAGTCCTGCTGACAACTAAGAGAGACAGCAACTCCACATTAAGAAAATTATACAAAATATACAATAAAGAAAATAGAGAGACAGCTACAAAAAAAATGTTGCAAACCTTTTTACTTGAATTTGCTGTATAACAAACTGGAATTGAAAATTATACAAATTATGTGGTAGTTTCACCTGTTTTCCCTACAAAGTTACATAAAGATACAAACATGAAAAAAAAAAAATCTGCAAAATCATCACAAGGTGTGCTAAGGAGACCTCTATGGATGAACACATCCAACCTGACCAATCTTCAATACTCCTTAAATGGCCAAAATTCTGGTCCACCAGGCTTCTTTACAAAGATTTGATTGTATTCAGGCCTTGATGTCTGCAGTTGAAGCAAACAGTTATTATAAGTTTAGAGCTCACTGCCAAAAGCACAATTACAAGACAAACGGGGGAGAACATGTACCATGTTGATAAATCATTTCAACATATTAAGACCAACCAACTATGAATTGAAACATCGGACACCGAAAACCTGATATAACATCATACTTATTGAAATTTCATGCCAACCCTATTCTATAACGAATATTATATATCTATATCTATATATAACATTGGTTACAGGATCAATAAAATTTTAAGTTAATTAATTCACAAAAAAAATATACTGTACTTCCAAGAACAAAATAACAGGATCCATGTTTTTCATAAAATAACAACATCAATAATCAGACCAGGGAATTCAGTTCCCAATATACTGATTGAGAATTAAGATCCCCACGCATGATGTCAAAAGTTAAGCTTAATTTTTCTTACAAGACAAGAAACATGAAAAGACAGATACAACGAGACCCATATAGAAAAGAATGAAAATTTGAACAAAATTCACGAATGGGTAGCCATTAAAACGAAGAGAAGAAGTTTTATAATCAGAACTCACGATGTCTTTGAAGAGAAGATAAGCGATCAAGAAGAAAAGAAAGAAGAAGATCTCAAACTCAGCGTATCTCACAAACGTAAAGACCGCCCCGACCGCCCGAGTCAATCCCGACTCGTTCCGAGTCTCGACTCGCCTCGCCATCGCTGTTCTCTCTCTCTCTCCTCCAAAATCCAACAATCTCTTTCTCTCTCTTCTTTGACAAAGCAACCATACACAAAAATGGCAATTGGCAATGGCCCTTTTGAAACAGATCCGAATCCGTTAACGGGCCGACCCGACCCAGACGGAAACAATCTCGAATGTTCCTTTGGCCCAAAACAGCAAAATGACATTTGCTTTTTGCGCTGCACCAACCCTTTAAATTTGTTAATGTACCTAAAAACAAGTTAAATTAACGGGTTAGCTCTAAGGATGTTAACGGAGCTGAGCTAAGTCGAGTTTTAGTCTTAAAAAATTAAATATATGTTTAATTGTGTCAATCTGATCAAGCATGTTATCTGTTATAAATATAATCATCGGCATGTGACCTAACTTATTTACAAAAAAAAAAATCTAGTTTTGCATGTTTAAAAGAAATAAGACAACAAAAATTTATCCAAATAAATTATACAATCAACAACACTAGTAATTCCGTAAATATTCATAAATTTAATGTATATCCAAACAGCATAATATAGAACATTCAAAAAATCTGTTTAACCAATAAAATGTGGTGAAATAGATGGAGGAGGAAAAGAGGGTTATTACAAGTAGCATAAAAAAATATATAAAAAAATATATATACTAGGCCAGCCTGAGAGGCTCTAAGGCCAAACTTTGGAATTAGAATCTGAGGCCTTTTTATTAAACGAGCTTTTATGCAAGTTCAAGCTCAGGCCTTCACGAGCCGAGCCAAAGGTCCCTAGTTCGTTTAGCATCCCTAGTTATCTCCTGCAATCCCAAATGGGTCGTTTTTTGGGAGATAGAAAATTAATGAACGGTATTTTGATTCATATAACAAATAAAGAAATAAAATTTTAAATCGAAGGAGATAACTTTATCTCTTGTGACAAGAAAAATACTTTTTCCTAAATTAATACTTAGGATCTTATATTATTGAGTAAATTATATTCTACCCTAAACTTTTGACTTATTTACTAATACTGCCCGTACCCACACTGTGCACACACCCACACCTTGGCCATAAGCCTGTTGCTTTGGGACATCGACTATAACTCAAGTATATACTCGATTATACTATATCTCTGAGCGCATAGGCTTGTCCAAAGGTCAGAAAAATTTGAACTTGATTAAAAATCATATTTCACCTTTTCTTTAATATTTGATTAATTATTGGCTTTGTATTGTTAAAAAATTCTTCATTACTAATTTTAAATACTTTTAATATATTATATAACAATATTCAAATATAGGGTAAATGATTTCTCCAGTCAACGGAGACAAATTATTTTCGGTGAACACAAAACGACATCGTTTTAGGACAAAAATAAGGTTTTTATAATTCTAATATATTGCAGGATTTTATTAGTATTTATCATTATAATTTTTTAATCTTATAACCCAAAACAATATTGTTTTGAGCTCACTGGAGATAATTTTATCTCCAGTGGCCGGAAAAATACTTTTCTCTTAAATATATAAAATCTTATTTTAACAAAAGTGAATGATAAAATTTTATAACTTTTATAAGTATACAACTATTATTCTATAATTTTTATTAATCAAATTTTAACGTGAAGAACCTCTCAAATTGAGGAGTAAAAACTACATGCAAGAGTAGAAAACATTTTCATTAAATGAAAGATAATTATAACCTCTCTAATTCTAAGAAAAGAACAATATCACTCTCAAAATAGAAGACTACCCACTCGTTCACTTATACCATTTGTGTGTCTTTGAAAAGATGACTTTTTTAGATTCTTGAGAAACTGATATTAGGATTCTTATTTACCTATGTTTGATACGAGGAACTCAAAAGTTTTCCTAAAAAAATTAGATTCTCCGCAATTCTTTTTTATGAAAAAAAAAATATCGACGTAGAATACTATGAAATGAGTGATATTTTGTGAATTCCATGCGATTGGAATATTGTGTAATTTGTCAAGGACAAAATTACCCTCTGTTGAAGGACATGCTGACCAACATCAACAAATACATGATCAATCGCTCCGGCGAACTTCACCTCTATCCTGGCCTTATCTACGGCACAAAATTACAAAATTTGTACCATTGTAAAGCCTTAGAAGTCTTCTTTAACTTATTTAAATTTTGTAATAAACAGATAATAACTCAATTTTTGGTAAATTTCTAAACGTGTATAATTTTATTAACATAGAACCCTTGACTGTTTTGTGGCAAAGTAGTGATCTAATTGAATTTTCTTTTATGTCTTGCTCCGATACAATTAAGGGTTTGCTTACTATATTGGCCATTTGTTCAATTTTTGTTGCAGAATTATGGGGCGTCCTCAAGAGTTTTGAATTTGCTTGGGCTAGAGGTTAGAGACGCTGCATAGTAGAAAGTGATTCAGGTTCAGTTATCACTCTGCTCTCCAGCAGTGGAAGAACATCTCGAGAGTCTCGCTTAGTGACTCGGATTCGAGCATGGTTACAAAAGAATTGGGAAGTTCACCTAGTTCATGTTTTTAGAGAAGGAAATAGTTGTGCAAATTGACTTTCTAGATATCTTTTAGACGATCCTGTTGAGAATAATTTTTGTGTTTTTTCAAACACTCCTCCTGATATTTGGCCTTTGTATTGTGCTGATTTGTCTTAGTCTTGTAATTTCAGAACGATTTTATTGGATTGATCTCTTTGGGGTGTTGTTGTTAACCACTTAGATTACCAAAAAAAAAAAATAGGCATTCCTCGTGACGCATACGGTAGGGATGGCATATTTTTATTATTATAATATATTTATAATTTATTTTATTATGTATAGACATTTGAGTTATATATATTTTTTATTTGTTTAAATACCGAGAATTTTGATAAAGGAAATTTTTGTGTGCGTGAATAAACCCAACTCATCCCTCTAAATTATAAAACTTTAAGAATTAGGATTAAAAGAACTACCACAAAATAAACTTATGAAGTTAGGGTCAAATATACAGTTTTTGGGCTGACTCAGGAGCTCAGGCCAATTTTAACACCTGTACTCTATTTTCGTGAAACTTTTATTGTGTTTTTACGATTAGGTGATATTCGTTCTACCTTCACCTTGCGTACATATTCACTAATCTACTTTCTTGGTATAGTCATATCATGCAGGTCATCAACTCGTGAACTTAGTGGTGATTCACAATAATATTACTATAGATCAAGATCCAAATACTTAGCATAAATAATATTCAAATCATAAACATGTTCCCACCCTCATGTCACATGTAAAATTTCTATAAAAATTTGAAATGAAATCTGCAGTTACCATATAAGAATCTTGTAACATATACAGGTTTCTGATAAAGAGAATATATATTGTAGGCCGAAAAGTTAATTTTGTTACATATGTGCGTGTTTTGATATAGATATAGGGATGATAATCAATGTTATATAAATTAGTGGTTGGAATGGATGTTGAGATCCTCAATCTCCGAGACATTCTGATCTCAACCAAATCTGAGACATTCATTCACAAAATTAAGTGCAGGATCATAGGACACCAATTTTCCTCATCATTCAAATTCTTATTCCCTCACTGCACCAGTTTAACATGGATGAATTCAATGCAATATTGAAAGCAGGATCAGAAAGTTCTTCCAATACAAACAACATAAACATTTAGTTAAATAAAAAGAAAAAAAAAAATCATTCTACAAGTTATTGAATGTTAAAATGGCAATGTTGAGAAGACCTGCTAGTGCTAGTGCTATAGCTTTCGCTTTGTTGCTGCTTGGGGTGTTATGCACTTATAAAATCAACTTCGTTTCTGCTTCCTCTGGAGGCGTGATGGGAGGGAGCTTCTTTGATTCAGATTCTTCCTCCTCATCAGAATCATTCACCACTGATTCAGAGCCTGTAAATGATGCCCCTTCTCCTGATGTTGAGGTTGCAAGGGGTAGTCATGGTGGAGGACCAATGTTGTTTATGATCTTCATGTTTGGTTTGTTTTTGATTGGATTTTGTAAAGAACCCAATGGAAATACAATTACTGTGCTCAAGCTTCAGGTTGGTAACATTTTTTTTGATTGGACGAATGTTGTTTATGATCTTCATGTTTGATCTTCATGGCTCTAATAGGTTTTGTTCTTTTGAGTTCTAGTCAATCATATTTTGTTGTGTCTTTATGTAAGGTAGCAGCGTTGGGTGGGATGGGAAGCTCAATACAAAGGGATCTAACTAGGATTGCAGAGGCTGCAGACACATCCTCTCGGGAAGGTGTGAGCTATCTATTGACAGGTAGTTTCACGAAATGCATGTAATTTGTTTATTTATTTTTTCGAATCATCATGAGAGATATTTCTTCTATGGTTTTGTTGAACCTGTGTGAACATGAGCTATGTAGCTAGTTGCAATTGATCAGCTTCATGAGCTATGTAGCATCGATACGACACGGGACACGTGACATGTCACGACACTCCGACACGTTAATTTTAAAAAATGTTAGATTTTGACATGTTAGGACACGTTTTGATATTAAATAATATTTTTAATTTATATAATGTATATTATATTTAATATTCAATAATTTAACAAGAAATGAAGTTAAACTTATAATACCCATCAATTTTGCAAAGAAACATAAGATATCTCAAATATTTATATTAAACTCAATAAAATGATAATCGTAATCTAACGAATCTAATAGTTGAAACTAAAAACGCAATAACGCTTGGCAACTTGCAAGGATCAACGACTGTCCCCACACACTAACACGAGACTCTTCAGCGTGCTTTGTCGTCACTCGCACACTTCCCGGGAAAACTTTCCAGGAGGTCACCCATCCCAGAATTGTTCCAAGTCAAGCACGCTTAACTATGGAGTTCTTCCGTTCCGGGCTACCGAAAAGTAGATGCATCTTGTTAGTATAGGTAGTACCAATTAATTCTTATAAGCCATTCTCAACTGTACCGTCCCATACCAGCACAGTCTCTGGAATCCCTCTCTTTCGGGTGTTGATTCGATTCATTCATGTACCCCCGTTCCTAGAAGCCTGACAGGAGCCGCTCCTTGTTTGTGCCCTTTCGCACCATGCCTTTTCGCACCGGCGATCACTCCCCGCCCTCGTCAGCGCCCGGGATGTTACATGCCCACCAGCTTCCGCCTGGTTCGTCTTCGAACCACACCGTACTAGAAGAGAGGCCCAGCTCTGATACCACTAGTAACGCCTAGCAACTTGCGAGGATCAACGACTGTCCCCACACACTAACACGAGACTCTTCAGCGTGCTTTGTCCTCACTCGCACACTTCCCGGGAAAACTTCCCAGGAGGTCACCCATCCAAGAATTGCTCAAAGTCAAGCACGCTTAATTATGGAGTTCTTCCGTTCCGGGCTACCGAAAAGTAGATGTATCTTGTTAGTATAGGTAGTACCAATTAATTCTTATAAATCATTCCCAACTGTATCGTCTCATACCAGCACAGTCTTTGGAATCCCTCTCTTTCGGGTGTTGATTCGATTCATTCATGTACCCCGTCCCTAGAAGCCTGACAGGAGCCGCTCCTTGTTTGTGCCCTTGCGCACCATGCCCTTTCGCACCGGCGATCACTCCCCGCCTTCGTCAGCGCCCGGGATGTTACACAACGCAACCTTTGAACCATTTTTTGAGTTTCTGCAACGCGTGTTGGAGTGTCGGAGAGTGTCGAACACAACACGTCAGGGTTTTTGAAGTGCCAGTGCTTCATAGTTCATGAGTACTATTGTTTTGGGAAAATGCTTCTTGCACATCACCTCACACATCGGTTGAGATATGTCTTTTGTGATGTCATGGTGTGCTTAGGAAATTTAATTTATTGTCAATACTATAAACTTATTGCAAATTAGTGTTGAAGATCCTTAGTCTAAGACATTCATATTTTGTTCTATGATTTAGCTAACATAAACCTTCCATTATTCTTTCGAGGCTCAGTAGTTGATGCACTTCTTGCTACCTGACTTTCTGTGACAGAAACAATACAAACTTTGGATCGACATCATGGTTATTGTATTGCAGGATATTTATCTGTAAGTTCATTCCTCCTCCTAAGGCCAAATTGCAATATCAGTTGTTTAGAGGATATAATAATTAATGAATAATCTTTGGCAGGTGGATCTAAAGCGGAGTAAGGAGGATGGAGAGAAATGCTATAATCAACTATCAAATGAAGAAAGGGCGAAATTTGATGAAGAGACACTAGTTAATTTGAACAACTTAGAAAAGAGAAGTACAAGAGGCCAGAGTGTTAATGTGTTCAGCAATGAGTACAAAAAGGTATGTTCTGGTTATTAAAAAGCTTTTCTAAAATGTGCTTCAATTTCTTGGAATCAAGCATGTTATTTTGATGCACCTTGAATAAAGTGTTTTCCACTTTGATTTCAACATTTGGGCAAAGTTAATTCCTAATTTTGTATCTAATATCAGCTATAGAGCTATATAACCAACTAATAGTCTTGCAGTTGAATGTAAAGGAGAGTACACTAGAAGGGAAGAACTTTGAAGAAGAGAAACTTCTCAATGGGTTTGGCAACGAGTATGTAGTGGTAAGTTATGATGCTGTTTATCCGTACATTTCTAAAACATGCTTGAATTTGTGTACCAGCTCAAACTTTCATTTCATTCCTATTATAAGCATTCTAAAATTTTCAAGTCTATCACTCTTATTGTAGAATTTTGTATCCTTCAATACAACAATATCTCATCCTTGCTTGCTAAATTCTGAATGATCTGACAATGGGGTATCAGAAATGGGATATTTCACTTGTTAACAAAAAGGTTTCTATCTGTTCTTCTTACACTTGAGAGATGTACTTAATATCAGATAACAATCTTGGTAGCTGCTAAAGGAGCACATAAGCTTCCTAATATCAATGGAGCTGAAGATTTGAAGAAAGCCTTACACAAGCTTAGATCCCTTTTCTCAAGCAAATTATTAGTAAGAGATCATGGGGACATTCAGTTAATCTATTTCGTTTTTTAATTTAAATTAGTGTCATTTCTTTATCAGCTTGAATTTCTTACAGGCCGGTGAGGTGTTATGGACCCCACAGAATGAGATTGACACTCTTTCAGAACAGAAACTACTTGAAGACTATTCTCAATTAGCAAAGTGCATGAAAAGCTTTCTAGTTAAGAAACAGGAATAGAACAAATGGGCAAGCAATGCTCGGTTACAATTTGTGTGTTGAAATTGTTTCTATAATACTTAACAATTATCTTTGCATTCACAATCACAACATTAGACAATTAGATCCCATTAGTAAGTAAACTACTATTGTCGCTGAACACATCTCATTTTCCTTCTTTGTTAGCTTTATTCCTCACCAGGCCCCAATAAACATGGGAAACTTATAAGCGTGTTAATTATGGTTATAGACCAAATAACAACTCTGAGTTGTTATTTGGTCCTTAATTATAATTATATGATTTAAGTAAAACTCAGGGCAAAATCAGTTATACCCAAGACTTGCATAGTGACTATAATTAATAAATAATAACTAATTACACAAAGTGAGCCATGCATATAAATAATTTTTTTTTTTTGGGTGACAAGAAACAAACATCACTGTAATTCTGAACCTGTATAGCTAATGTATTATATATGTATATATGAAATTAATGATATTATCAAAAAAAGGTCACCGAACTGAAGCCGGAGCACCAGTTTATGCATAACATACCAAACAGAATTTATTCTGATCAAACTAATAACTAATTACACAAAGTGAGCCTTGCATATAAACAAGCATTATTTTTTTCAATGCTTCAAGGGTATTTCCGGGCCGATAGCCAAAGATTAATTCTCTCGAGGCCGAGAAATCATTGAAGTGGATTTAGTCTCTACCAACAAAGCATTTTTCATACTAATATTATTATAATTATAAATCTGTATAGCTAATGTATATCTGTACATGAAATTAACGATATTAGTGAAAAAAAGGTTACCCAACTGAATCCCGAGCACCAGTTTATGCATAAACATACCATGCAGAATTTATTCTAATCAAAATAGATGTAAACAATAACAAAAACTAAAGGAAAGAAGGTACCGAACAATGATAACAACATTAACAGAGTGCAAACAATTAATGACCAAGTAAACATGCAAACATAAAGAGTTGTAATTGATCCAAAATCACTACTCTAAAAACTAACATACTATTCTTAATAAAGAAGATAAGGATGATTGAGAAGCATGTCAGCGGTCCATCTTTCAGCTGGGTTATTTATAAAACATTTCTTCAAGAAGTCTCTGCATTCCCAGCTCAGTCCAGAGGGAATCTTTGGTGTTCTTTTCAAAATCCCAACATGAACCATTATATCCAGTGATCATTTCAAGAACTATACAACCGAGAGACCATATCTCTAACGGTGCTTCTATCTTGCCTAAACTCAGCGATTCTGGTGACATGTAAATAGGAGTCCCTCTAAACTTGTACCTCCAATTCTCTTCATTGAAATTCTCATCACATGTTCTTGAAAGCCCAAAATCTGCAATCTTCAGCTGATAGTAAAACTCAGAGTCTTGATGTGATGGACAAGGAGGAAACACAAGAATATTTTGAGGTTTAAGATCACAATGGACAAAGCCTCGCCGATGGATGCAAGAAAGGCCTCTGAGAAGGGCACGGATGTAGACTTTGGTTGCTTTGGTATCCAAGAATGGCTCTTTATTGATCAAATGAGAGAGAGTACCGTGAGGAGCGTACTCTAATAGAAGATTGTATACCAATAAACCCTGCTCATTGGTGATTTGGCATCCATGGCTTTGAACGATTTCTGGACACAGAGTGAAAGACTTCAAAATATGTTCTTCCATCTGCGAGGAACGTGATAACTCAAGCCTCGAACTCTTCATGGCTATTGGCTTCTTCCAACTACCAGGAGCAGCAGAAATAGCAAGAAAAACAGTGCCATAGGAACCACTTCCCAACACTCTAGTCCTCAACCACTTACCCATCACAGATGCTCCTTAATTCCCCAATATTTTTTTTAGTAATCAAGGATTACTCTTTTACTACGTATACATAGAGAGACATATACAGATGGCGGATATTGAATTTGACAGTCATGGAAGTTGAATTGATAAAGATCACAACGAACTGTGTTACATTCCTTCCTGTTTTGTCATCTAATTAATAGGGTCTTATTGAGAATCTTCACTGATTGCTTTAAAGATTTAAAATTTTGGTTTTTTTCGGAAGTTAAACAAAATTAATTAGGGGAAGGATATTATGACAACCAAGTTGTGTTACTACCAAGTGACTACCAATCAATCTTACCGTTAGATCGATTATATTGATCCAACGGTTATATTTATTTCCATATTTGTACGGTTTCCCCAAATTTAATACTTTATATTTATTTTCACCTTTGTATGGTTATGATTTTCCATATTTAATGCTTTCACTTTAAATATGGGGAATCATTACCATACAAAGATGGAAATAAATATAACCTTTGGATCAACATAATTGATCTAACGGTGAAATTGATTGGTAGTCAATTGGTAGTAACACAACTTGGTTGTTGTCCTTCCCTAATTAATTATACACGCGGAAATGGAATTCCTGACATTATGATAATTAATGACTCATATGAAATCTTTTAAATTAGTGATTTGATTCAATTAAGTTATAATAATAATTAAGTTTGAAAAGTTAAATTTAAATTTGAACTTCAAATAAAAAAAAAAAGTTAAAATTAATACAAGTTATTAAAAGTGAAAAAAATAAAACATTCTCAATGTATTATTCTATATTTTACTTTAAGAAAAGATAATTATGATTATTAATAATGTAATTTTTTATGATGGAGGACAAAAATAAAATATTAAAATTAAGTGTTATTAAAAATAATAAAACAGACTAATTAGTATAAGTATTATTTAGAGAGTGTCAAACTATTAACGCTAATAATTTATTATTATTATTATATAAATATAATTTTATACATATAATAATAGGATAATTAAAGTTTAGGGAGAAATAACCATCAATGGTCATCCCTCTCTCTTCTAATTTGAGGTTATATAGGTAAAAAGTGCTTCACCAAAATAATAATACACATGATTATTCTATTTTTTATTTATATATGGCTTTAATATTTCTATAATGAATGTAGATATATGACATTAATATATTTGTATATCATTTATCTAACTAGATATGACTAAGTGATTGGATAACTATTTATGTTGGAAGAAATAAAAATAAAAGTGAAAATAGCTACTTGCCCACTAACTAATTTAATTTTTGGCAAGTTTTAAATCTTCACAATTTAACATTGTGTTTTGCTATTTTAAATTAGGGAAAAATGTTTTTGTAGTTAATACAGATAAGTTATCTGCATTTATTTTTAAAACAACGTCGTTTTGGTATTGAAATTTTAAAAAATTATATATATAAATACTATTATAATCCTAAAGTAAATTAAAATTTCAAAAATATCATGATTTCCTCCCAAAATGACGTCGTATTGGGCTTACTGCAGATAACTTATCTGCAGTGACTATAGAAAAAGCGAACCCTTTAAATTATTTGAAAATATATAATATTTGTTTTTATAATTTATATTCACTTTTAACATATTATGAAAGGGCGGGTTATATTTACAAACTTTTTTGTTTACAAACTACACTATCTTTTCCAGATAAACAATAAGTTTCATTATGTTCTCCTCGGAAAAGATAATGTAATTTGTAAAAATTTATCCAAAAAATTTCTAAAGGGATCCTTAGCTGTTATGAAACGCTACTCTAACACCTTCTCACTTCTTTATACGAAATCTCTACTGAGCCGCTACAACATCTTTCTCCCCTTATTCAGACCTTATCATTCCCTATCAGATTTCTCTCGTCAACAGAGAGTCATTGGAGCGATTATGGTAGCTCGCTCAACTTCAATTTCTGATTATGTTTACTACTTGGCTTTTGAATTTACATTTCTTCTTTTCATTTTCATATTCGATTTTTTCAAATTCGAAATTGCTCCAACCTGTTCCTTACTCTTCTCACCATCACTAATATCCAGTGAGATTGTGAAACGAAGTTCCGCGAAGCTGAAGATGATCTTCAATATTGCTTGATTAGGGATCCCTTCGTCTCCTATAAGAATGAAGCCCACTCGCAGATTCAACAATGTTCTCAGCAGGTTCTTCCTTCGATGATCTTAATAGTGTTCTCAGTAGAAGCAATAAGAAAACCAACATTCTTGGGGTCCTGAAGATGGCATATTGGCATTCATGATATATTAGGTGGAAACGTCAAATCCAATGTCTCCAATGACGTTTTGTTTGACTATGATTCGATATTTGCGGAGTCGAATCACTGGGGGACTCACGTTGGGGCATATGTCCGCACATAAAATTTTGAGTTTAGTTTTTTTTTCTTTATTGTATGTCTTTATTTGTCTATTGGTTCAATATTTATATTAGTCACTGTTAATTTTGCAATGCAGATGTTAAATATTTTTTTTGTGTTGAGATTAAATGTTAATAATTCTTATGGCATAATACTGTTTTTCATGTAGTAACTAAAGAGATAGGAGGGATACCAAAAAAGAAAAGAAAAAGAGATAGAATGACTTGATTTTCTGGGTTTGCACACTTCAATTGCTTAACTCAACAATCATTGGACATAGTTTCGCTGTCATACTTGCTTTACTAGTAACATTTAATTTATAAAAAAAGTGTTTGTCCTTTTAAATGACACAACTTGTGTCATTTTACTCTTACAAAAAAGTAAACTTATTTAAACATGTCAACAATAAAGAAGAACACTTTTTTGAGTAAACCCAGATCCGTCAAATTTTGTTCCCAGGTACGCATAAGATACTTGGTGGGAGTAAAGTATGAAGAGAAGGGTGTGGTGATGAACGCAGGAGAGTGAAAGGGCAAAAAAAAAATTTGTGTTCTTGTCATGGATAATTGTAAATTTCCTATTTTTTCTTGTTTACACAATCTTGAATCAACCTTATATCTTTCATGAATGTGTACAATTAGATAAGAGAATATTATGTACATTTTTGTTTTGTCTAATACAACTTCATATTATAGTAAATGAGTGTTAAAGTGTATTTTTGTACTTTTACCTATTTAAAAAAGTATTAATCAAGTGCGAGCATGAATATGAACTATGATTGATGTATTATAGTGTTGCTTTTGGATAATTAGCATTTAGTAATTATTCTCAAGGAAATGTTAAGAGATCAAACAAATAATAAATTGGCTAACAAATAAAGTGATGGGCCCCAATTCTCAAATTATGATATATAAACCTTTCAACTCTTAGATATTGGTAGTCTATAAATGTTACAAAATGTGACAAACAGTGAAGGTTTAAACCTGCCAAAATAATAAACAAATTGTGGAGGTTTATGCCCTCTAGGAAGTGATAAATATTTGTGGGGGTTTGAAACCTCAAAGTGCAATAATTGTGGGGTCTAAAACTTTCAGAAAATATTTCGACAAATTGTGGCGTTGCACACAAAGACGCCTGAAAATGTGTTGTGGCGTATGCAAAACTGAGGGTTGAAGTGGATGTGGCTAATATCTTTTGTGGGGGTTAAAGACCGCCACAATTTGCAAATATGACCCCCACAAAATATCTGAATTTTTGTAATGAACCTTGATTTCCGCCCCAAAACGATATCGTTTTGGGCTCAATACAGATAACTTATCTGCATTCACTGCAGAAAAAATGAACCCTATTTTTAAACCTCTAATTGATATAGGTAATTAGAAACTGAGTTTGTTGATGATTGTTGGCGGGACGAGTGCAGAAGAGATGAGACTAATAACAAATTTCGGTTATCAATTCAAACAGAAGACTCCTCCTCCAATATCCTTATTTAAAACAAAATCAAATCCATTTATATCATATTATTTATTATAAAGGTTAAACATTTTTTCTATTATCGCACAAGATAAAATTATCTTTTACAAACTTAAAATAACACTGTTTTTGGATTTGGAGAAAAGAATGAAGGGTAATTTTAAAAAATTTAAATTATATTAGAGAAGTGAAATTCACAAAATACCTTGTATTTTTTCCCAAATTCTTAATAACATCATTTTAGGATTATGGAGAAATAATTTTCTATTATTATTATTATTGTGAACACCTAATTTTGTCCTAAATAAAAATTTATTATGAGCACCATTTTTTTCAAAAAAAAAAAATTAAATAATAAAAAAATATATATATAAAAATAAAAAAATGATAATGAAAAAACCCATAGTCCCCATCAATGTGTCAATATCACTGCTCAAAACGGAGCAACTCAGCTGGCGCCTCTGTGTAAGTAGAGCCACTTTGTTCAAAGAAGAGCAGAGAGCAAAAATAGGTGAGGAGCAGAATCAAAAGCTAGAAGCAATGTCCAAAAGAAGAAATTGGAGAAGACCACACACTGAGTAGGCCTGAGCGTCTTGGAATGCATGGAAGATCCAACTATTTCTTAAATCCATCGGGCTTAAGGAGGAAAGGCTGATGTTTTTCTTCTATAAAAGCTAACAGCAAAGAAGTGAAAAAAGGGGGTTCTTTTTTTTTTGAGATTTTATGGAGAGCAAAACGGAAACAGAGAGGAAGTAAAAAATCATAGAAGAAACCAGCAAAAATACTCAAACCAAGCCTGACCCCAGATTTTCCAACATAAACTCCACAACCTCCTTCATCACAATCTTCCAAAAACGTGAAATACCAAAAACCCAAGGTCTCATCCCCGCCACGGTCGCCATTGGGAGATTGTCCACCACCGTGCTACATCGTCCAAAGCTCACGCGATCCCTACCACGCCCTCGCCGTCAACTGCTGCAAGTTTCTCCATCACCATCGTGAGGACCTTCATTTGATCGAAGACTTGTAAGTTGTTTTTGGTGTTAAAATATTATTGCCTCTCTTGTTGATTGATCTGGAAGTTTCCAAAGGCATGATATGAAGAAATAGTGATCTCATTTATTTGTTTGACCCTAAACGTATACACTGGAGCATGGCTGGAATGTTGAAGGAACAAGTTGAAATATATTATCTCTTGATCTCAGCCACATGTGATGTGTGGTCATGAATCTCTATCCATTTTATTTGTTTCATGTACCATTAGGAGGCCACGTATTAACTTGGGTGCATGATTTTTGTCCTATATTAGTATTTGTCTTTGTGATGTATGATAGAATTAATTAATGTGCAATTTTCCCTGATGTTATCAGAAACATCAAATGCTAAAAATATGATTAAAATAATATTGTTAGAAAATATCACATGCAAAATCCCTTTTTGATGAAACACACCTGTGGGTGTAGCTATGCTGTTTACCGAAAATATATACAAGTGATACACCATCCATTTTGTAATTCTTATGAAATGAATATTTTAATATTTCATAGGTTAGGAAACTTCAGCTTTTTAGTTTAGCTACATACATATTCACGATGCAATGTTGCTATGTTTCAATGATTTAATATTTTAACATTTGTAGTTTACCATATGCTTTTGGTTTATGTATTTGTACACTCACGAAGCAGCGATTACCGTTTTTTAATTCATTTCTCTTTATTTGCATTATATTAATGATGGCAACATAACACTTTGCTTTCCTCTTTATTCTTTTTACCGTAATATATCAAGCGTTTCCATTATATTGGATTTCATTTTTGTTTTTTTTTTTTGTTTTTTTTTTGTTTTTTACATTGAATTCTATTTTTATTTCTTCTTTCTTTTTCCTTTCTTTTTCCTTCGTATTTTTAGACAATCTGATTAATAGTATTATTATTATTATTATTATTATTATTATTATTGTCTAGTTAATCATGAAAAAACTCACAAGTTATATTTATAGCAAAAAGAGGGATTAACTGAGTCGTGACGGCTTGTTAACTCGAAATATTTCATTTGGGTCATTTTGGTTGAGACAACTTGGTGACCCATGACTCGTAATAAAATTAAAATTATCATATATGGATTAGCTGAGTTGAGACAGCTTGTTAATCCTGTGTCTCGCTCGGATCATTTTGGTTGGGACAACCTGGTAATCCGGGAACATCGAATATAATCAAATGAATTTTTCCAAAATTAAAATCAATAAACAAACAAATATTTTAGAGAACGACATAGCTTTGAATTCCTCACTGCACCGGAGGGTACGTCGGAGCGGAACTCTTTTCCGTCAAGCTAAAATAAAATTTTAATAATTTTAGTCTTCCTTTTTTCTTAATTAAATAATCATATTTATTTTAAGGGATGAAGCAAATATTTTTAAAAGTTATTAATAATTCGCACAATTAATTCAAGGTAACCGTTTTTTAACGGATGTGTCAGGGGTGCAGTGGGATTAAGTTTTCACCCTTCCCTGCGCGTAATTAGACTCCCGAACCTTTGATCTAAAGTTTTAAAGACCAGTTTGCAATAAGAGGTTTTCCAATTTTTCCAAAGTAAATAAAATTGGTGGCGACTCCTTTGCTTTTTATTTTTTTTATTTCGGGTCGTTACAGATGGCGACTTCACTGGGGATGTTAGAGAGTCAAGCCTGTTTTAATTAATTGTGCAAATTGATTTATATATTTGCTTTGCTTCCCTTTAGTCTGTTATTTTGCTTTATTTTTATTTATTTATTTTCTCTCTCTTTAATTTTTTTTTTTTTTTTTTTTTGATATTTATGCGAAAGATGTGATGATTGGCTTCAACTTTAGAATGGAGGACTTTTTATGTTATTATGTGCTTGCTCTCAATTGTTTTGCAGATTGGGTAGACTAGGGTTTATATGAAGGGTTGTATGCTCTTTCACACACGCCACTTATACATTTATCACACACGTACGAGTGGGGCCCTATACCCGGGTCTGAGTGCAACTTAAGATAGGAGAGAGGTTGTGTAGTGGTAGCCATTTTGGATGTACATCCTGTTTGGTTATCACGAAAATCTCGGCTAGAGTGTGACTCTTTCGGAATTATAGTCATTTTGGATGTACATCCTATTTGGCTATTCTCCTTCGAAATGGGATCTTAGCTCTAGTAGCCAAAATACATAGAGTTATAAAACTACCCCAACGAAAGTATTCACGTCATAGAATGACCTATGAATCAATATAAGACACAAGGGGAGCGTATTTCCTTTTCACTTCTTACTTCCATTTTCGCATATTTGCATTATTTCAAAATCATCGTTCCATAAATTTATCTTTCAAACATTCATGCATCTTGCATAGTGGAGTATTTTAGGCATACGCATACCTTTCATTATAAAAAAGGATTTTATTTATTTATTTTTTATTTTTTATTTTTTCATCTTGCACCATTTAGCATTTTTAACATCTCATATTGTCTACCTTAACCCCTCCAGGGAATTTTGTTAGAGAAACTTTGAGTTCCAAAGTTTGATTGTGAGTATTATTGATGGATGATAGTACGGGATCACATCGCGATGAGGTAGCACCACGCGTATTGAAAAAGACTTTGCAACTGAAAGCAAGGAAGCCTGACACTGAAAGTTTGAAGGTCTTGGGTCGAATATTGAAGAAGACACAATGTTTAACTCTTGTTAGAAAATATGGGGAAATTCTAGATCTACTGGAAGTTGATGTGCAAGTAGATGCGATCACTGCGGTTACTCAGTTTTACGACCCACCTCTGAGATGCTTCACCTTTCGAGATTTCCAATTAGCACCTACTTTGGAAGAATTCGAGCAGATTCTGGGTTTGTCTTTGGAAAAATATGAGAAACCATATCGCTACTTGGGGCATTATCCTTCTTTGCATACTATTGCCGATGTCCTCAAAGTTCCTGTGAAGGATTTGCAAGAGAAGAAACAAAACAGAAATGGGATCGATGGATTTTCAAGAAAGTACCTGGAGGAACACCTTCACCACTTAGCTGGAATTGAAGACTGGGAAGCTTTCATTGATGTGCTAGCTCTCACCATTTATGGCATTCTCATATTTCCAAATGCTGATGAGTTTGTGGACTTCGCAGCTATAGATGTGTTCTTTGCTCGCAAGTTTAGAGGTGAAAATCCTGTTCCGGCCATTCTTGCTGACGTCTACTATACTCTAAATTTCTGTCATGAGAAGAAAGGAAAAAGAATTTTGTGTTGTTTGCCGATGTTATTCATATGGCTCACTGCCCATGTCTTCAAAAGAGGATACGAGATCTCATACCCTATCACTGAGTTTCACAGATATCAGTTAGGAGTCAAGAGTGGTCGTGAATGGGCCCAAATTTTAGCACAGCTGGACGAAAAGAGCGTCCGATGGTATCCTCGATGGGTCGAAAGAGAAAATTTGATCTACCAATGTGGGGATTTCCCCAATGTGCCTCTCATGGGTACCAGAGGGTGTATCAATTACAACCCATCCTTGGCACGACGACAACTTGGCTATCCTATGAGAGGAGCTCCTACGGAGGAGATGATAACTCCATTCGTCCTTTATGATATGAACCCAGTACATAATGAGACCCTCAAAAGGGTTCGAGATGCTTGGAACAATGTCATTAGAATGGGGAAAGAGTTGAAGACCAAAAATTGTGGAGTCCAAAATAGTTACCGACAGTGGGTTACAAGTCGAGCACGAGAAGTGAAGCTACCTTTCCAAGCTCTGACAGTCACTACAAGTGGTGAATCATCAATGTCTGCCTCCCACGACAACAAAGAAATAAGAGAAATACAAGGAGAATTGGTGAGGGTTGAAGAAGAGAAGAAGAAGATTGAAGTAGAACTTAAGGAAGCTCGACAAAGATGCGAGACCCTTGAACAAGAAAATATGAAGAAGAACCTTACTCTTGAAAGAGCTGATAAAAGGGCCAAAATTGAGGAAAATTATATGCTAAAAACTAAAGGGTGCCTTCAGGCAGCAAACAAGGAATTAAGCCTCCGAAGAAATGAAAGAGATGAGGCTATTACTAAGAGCACACAACTTGAAGAGTTACTCAAAAATTCTAGTGCGGCGTATAAAGATTCAAGGAGGCAAATGGCAGAAATGGGGCGACAAATGGAGATGAGAGCTGCAAAATATGAAGACAGGCTAAAAAAGGAAAAACAGTCTACAGAGGAAGTGATCATGATGTACCAAGATGCAATTCGGAGAGAGCAAGAAGAAGTACAAAGGCTAACTGATTACATCGGAGGGCAAGATGAAATCATTGCTGCGTGCAGACATGAAGTAGCATTCTGGATGACTCGTTTTTCCAACTTAGCTGAAATCTCTAATGATGCAATTAAAAACATCCCGAACAAATTAGGAATGGCAGAGGCACTGGTGAACCCCCTCACTACTCCTGCAGAGATTCGCGACTTTATTGAGTATTGTAGGAATTTGATTGTGAAAATGAAACAATCGATCATCAGGCGCATGTAAAAGCAATGTATCCCTTTGAAACACTTGTACTATGTTATGGCTTTAATGAAGATATTTTGTTCGCTACCTATTTGTGATCCCGTATTGATATTTGATAGGACCTAGTACTTTCGAACGTGACGTTCCGAGAAATGGTCCTAAGAAAAACAATCAATGATACTCACGTCAAACTTACACGCATCAATGGTTCTCCGACAAACTTGCAATGTTAATATTATTCTAAAAAATAAGAACATTGATAATAATACTCATTACGCCATCTTTACACAAAATAAAATAAACATTTTTCTTCCAAATTTAATTGCTCTCACTTGCAGAATATATTTTAAGACTCAAACATTGCGCGACCAAGGAGAAGTAATACCAATCAAACCCGAGTTCACAACACCAGATCTCGGACTAGAATGGAAGCAGGCGATCAAGAGGGGAGGAACATAAGCCAGGAAGTAGACGACGTAAGAGCTAGAATGAATACGATGGAAGATTTATTGCGAGCTTTAGCAGTGTCCATCAATGCGCAGCAACAGTCAACGACTCAGCCAGGCGGTACCCAAGGGATGAATGGGATGGGAGATGCAACGAACGATCTTAATGGTCAAACTCATACAATTCATATTGGTGAAGGATATCAGTCAATGGGGAATGCCGATGCTGAGGCACACATACAAGCTAGGACAAATGATTTCACCGCGGGACAGGCGACCGGAACCCAGTCTGGGAATGGTCACATCTCTGGTCAGAAGGATAAAATAAAGGATGGATGGATGGAGAAGATGGAAGAGAAGATCAAAGCTATTCAGGGCCCTAGTGCTTACGGATCTCTTGGGGTGGAGGAATTATGCTCCACGATGGACGTGATTATCCCTAAAGATTTCAAGGTCCCAGATTTTTGTAAGTATGATGGAAGTACAAACCCAATTATCCACTTGAAGACGTACTGCACGAAGATGGCAATATGGTCCAAAGATGAGGTCTTCCTCGTTAGTTTCTTCCATGAGAGTTTGGCCGGTCCAGCATTAGAGTGGTACATCCAGATGGATCATTCTAAAATTGCCTGTTGGAAAGACTTGGCAGAAAAATTCATGAACCAATATCGCTTCAACTTAGATACTGCCCATGGACTACAGGCAGAGTAGCCCTCCTAAAAAAGGGTTGCAATCCAAGAAACGAGAATCTGAAGTAAATCATGTCAAACAACAACAATTTTTTGTTCCTCAATACCCCATGCCAAACCCAGTCCACCAAATACTATCGTACCATCCTA